>NC_056729.1:241037205-241209705 GCF_019279795.1 Protopterus annectens | reverse complement strand
GTACCTGTTAGACTATGAAGGCTAGTAGTTTGTCTCAGTAGCTCCCAGCTGTGGACATATCCAGATGGTAGACAGAGGTTAGCCTAGTATCCTTTGACTGTGCACCACACCAGTCTTTTCAGCACCTGAACAATGGCATTGTCACAGGTGGTTGCTAGCAGTACATGGCTACATCCTTTGATATTTCTGTGGTGTACTCCTACATACGGGCATGCTTGTGGAATTCATTCTACAGCTATTTGCTGAGTGTGTAACAGCAGACAAGCTGATATGCCTGTGTGTTTCTGACACTTCCAGGCCTCAGATACTGTAAAACCAAAACAAGCGTTCAAACTTCGAAAACGTAAAACCGGACACAGAACAAAGTCAAGCAAGCTCCTGCATACAACAAATTAATTTATTTTAAGCGCTTTTCGTGCACTCCATGAGTGCACTTCATCAGAAACAATAAAACCACGTATAAGTGAGGTTTGAATAAACCTAACAGTTAATTCATTCAATTAACTTTTTAAAAACCCGCCTTCCTTTCCTTAAAGTCACAGTAAATAATATATAATGAACTTCTTACCCTACTGCTATGTATATATATAATATAAAAGTAATAATATAGTCACCTATGCTAATCTAAATATACATATAAGAAATGTATTAATACTTGCACATATACCAGAACACATAGTGGTGCTTAAAATACACATAAATAAACCTACATGTCTTGTAAAACAAAAAATCAACAATTAATAAACCTCTCTAAAACCATACACATATAAGTATGTATATAGGTAAGGTTTTAACAAAATCATAAAACAACTTACAATAAATGGTGTTAAATATATATATATATATATATATATATATATATATATATATATATATATATAAAGACAACATCAGCGTTTCAGACTCTTAAGTTTCAAAATACTACTGATTGAGCAAGATTCATTTAGACCAGGGTAGTTATAAGCATTAAGCCTTATTTGCCATTCTAACTCTAATTCTTCCAACTGTAAACAAGCTGGACCCCCTCTTCTAGTTTGGTTAACTTGGTCAATCACTGCAAATTTAAAGCTATGGTTGCTATATTTAAGGTTATGTTTGGCAAGTGCATTATCCAATTTCATTCTGCTGATAGCATATTGATGTTCATATAACCTTTCACAGAGTCTACGCTCTGTTTTACCCACATAAAATGCAGGACACTTTTGACATTTTGCCACATAAACAACCATTCTACTATTACAATTAAATTTGGCTTTAAATTTAATATGATGGCCATTAATCATCAGGGAGTATAAATTATGCACAAATTTGCAATAATTACAGTCTTGACATTTAAACATCCCAGTAATCTTAGGAGGTACCCTTTGTTGGTGTTCAAGGTAATTTTTGAGGTTGTGTCCTCTTCTATATGTAACACTTGGGCCACCCCCCAATTTTACACAAATGGTATGATTAATACCAAAAAGTTCCCAATTCTTTTTGATAATCTCGTAGCATAGCTGACTATGTATATTATATGTGGTTATCAAGTTGGGGACCTTCTGTGTCTCAATCTCATGTCCTATTATAGAAGGGTTAACAGAACCTACAACCATATTTTCAACAGTGGGTGATTGCTTAATACTCAATAAAGGTTGATATATACCATTAGATCTTTTAAGCTGGACTTCAAAAATTAAGTCATCCAGCAGGGTAGCTGGGTAACCTCTGTGCAAAAATAAAGATTTTAAAACTTGGCATTCCTGCACAAAGGCACCATCCTCACTCACAATACCACTAAGCTGTCCCTTGACAACGGAACATTTTTGGTGGTATGGATGGCAACTTGTAAAGTGCAAAAATGAATTGGAGTAAGTTCTTTTCCTATAAATTGAAGCTGTAACTATACCCAATTCCACAAGCAAGCCATACATCCAAAAATGCTATAGATTCCGTATCAAAGGAAGCTGTAAATTGCAAGAATTGTGTGGATTCATTAAATATTTGTAATATGTTATTACTACTAGTTAGATCACCTTTGAGGAGAATGAAAATGTCATCCAAAAACCGTGTGTAATATATTATTTTTTCTTTAAACACTTCATTACTGAAGACATATTCAGCATCCCAGTATGCCATCACTAAGTTGGCTATACTCGCACCACACGGGGAACCCATAGCTACTCCGACTTTCTGTAGGTAAAAATTATTATCACCAAACATGAAAAAGTTATTATTAAGGGCAATTTCCATTAGTTCAGTAACTAATGATATTAGTAATCGGTGCCCTTCCTTCCGTAATAGGGCACCCACCCATTCTATACCCAACTCTTGTGGGATACAAGTATAGAGATCTTTAACATCCACCGTAAAGAAATTGTAGTCCATCCTAACCTCCAAATTGTTTAGGTTTTTGAGAAAAGACCATGAGTCTTTACATATTTGGGTTTGTTTGGTTACATATTTTATCAGAATTGAGTCGACAACTTTTGCACATACATAGGTGGGAGAACCCCTCCCATCAACCAGTGGTCTCAATGGAGGGTTAACCTCGCTTTTATGTATTTTGGGAATACCAAAGATACATGGATATCTAGGGAAGGATGTACAAAGGAAGTTGTAAATATTTTGTTCAATTCTCCCTTAAATGTACAAATCCTCAATATAACCCTTGATCTTATTATATGCTCCATTAACTTCAGATCTAGAGCTTGAAACATAGGCGGGATTGTCCAATACTGAAAACATCCTCTCTTCATAGTCAATATTGTCGAAAACAACAAGTTCCCCACCTTTATCAGGTTTGCAAATACGTATGTTCTGAGATTTTATATAATCCAAACACTGTTTTTCAAATACAATAGTAGCCTTATTTCCACTAGGTTTTTTATTATTTTTCATTATCTGTCTAAAATCTAGCTCACATAGCTGTTCAAACGTTTGTACTAATGTGTGTAACGGAGGGTTAAATGTACTAGAGATGTAAAACTGATCACCCTCAGAAGTGTTAGTACTTGTACCCATCATAAGCAAAAAGTTTAACTTCCTAGTAAACACTTTAAGGTCTATCACAGATTTAACTAAATCAAACTTTTGCCATGGCACATAAGTATAACCTTTGGATAGAAAATCCACAATATCCGAAGGGATACAGACAGACGAAAAATTATAAACTTTAAAGTCACCTGACCCATTAGTAATAATAGTAGGTTGCTTATCACTATTCCCCTCATCAGTTGTACATATAATAGAATCATCATTACTAGGGTAATTTAAAGAGGTGTCAGTTAGTTGGTTATCCACAGGTGAACAGAAAGTATTCACATTTACGATTTGTGGTTGTTCTGCCTCCTCTGAAAAGTTTTTGGTTGGTAGTTCTTCCGTTGTTTCGGTTTCGCACCCGTATGATTGGCAGATTGAAAATTTTCATTATATTGGTTGTCCATACTAATATTATTGTTATTTGCATAAAGATGCTGCAACCTTTCACTTCTCCTTAACTCAGGTTGATTATCAAAATTAGTATTAAACCGTTGAGTTGTATGTTGACCATTTGTGTCATTAACTTGCCCTCTAAAAGCCCCACATTGTTGTTGGTTATCAAAAACAACATTGTTGTCGGCTACCAAAACGTCGCCTATTAATGGGTCACGCCAAACTTGAGCCACTGATGGCAAAGGGTATGCAGTCCCTTCCGAATAGGCTTTAGTATCACGTTCAAGTTTTTTCACTTTATTATTTTTCAGCTTGTCTAAATACTGATCAATGCCTATGCTTCAAGCTCTAGATCTGAAGTTAATGGAGCATATAATAAGATCAAGGGTTATATTGAGGATTTGTACATTGAAGGGAGAATTGAACAAAATATTTACAACTTCCTTTATACATCCTTCCCTAGATATCCATGTATCTTTGGTATTCCCAAAATACATAAAAGCGAGGTAAACCCTCCATTGAGACCACTGGTTGATGGGAGGGGTTCTCCCACCTATGTATGTGCAAAAGTTGTCGACTCAATTCTGATAAAATATGTAACCAAACAAACCCAGATATGTAAAGACTCGTGGTCTTTTCTCAAAAACCTAAACAATTTGGAGGTTAGGATGGACTACAATTTCTTTATGGTGGATGTTAAAGATCTCTATACTTGTATCCCACAAGAGTTGGGTATAGAATGGGTGGGTGCCCTATTACGGAAGGAAGGGCACCAATATCATTAGTTACTGAACTAATGGAAATTGTCCTTAATAATAACTTTTTCATGTTTGGTGATAATAATTTTTACCTACAGAAAGTCGGAGTAGCTATGGGTTCCCCGTGTGGTGCGAGTATAGCCAACTTAGTGATGGCATACTGGGAGGCTGAATATGTCTTCAGTAATGAAGTGTTTAAAGAAAAAATAATATATTACACGCGGTTTTTGGATGACATTTTCATTCTCCTCAAAGGTGATCTAACTAGTAGTAATAACATATTACAAATATTTAATGAATCCACACAATTCTTGCAATTTACAGCTTCCTTTGATACGGAATCTATAGCATTTTTGGATGTATGGCTTGTGAAGAATAGGGAATTGGGTATAGTTACAGCTTCAATTTATAGGAAAAGAACTTACTCCAATTCATTTTTGCACTTTACAAGTTGCCATCCATACCACCAAAAACGCCTGTCAAGGGACAGCTTGTCTTGGCGTGCGTGTTTGTAGTGAGGATGGTGCCTTTGTGCAGGAATGCCAAGTTTTAAAATCTTTATTTTTGCACAGATTTTACCCAGCTACCCTGCTGGATGACTTAATTTTTGAAGTCCAGCTTAAAAGATCTAATGGTATATATCAATCTTTATTGAGTATTAAGCAATCACCCACTGTTGAAAATATGGTTGTAGGTTCTGTTAACCCTTCTATAATAGGACATGAGATTGAGACACAGAAGGTCCCCAACTTGATAACCACATATAATATACATAGTCAGCTATGCTACGAGATTATCAAAAGGAATTGGGAACTTTTTGGTATTAATCATACCATTTGTGTAAAATTGGGGGGTGGCCCAAGTGTTACATATAGGAGAGGACACAACCTCAAAAATTACCTTGAACGCCAACAAAGGGTACCTCCTAAGATTACTGGGATGTTTAAATGTCAAGACTGTAATTATTGCAAATTTGTGGATAATTTATACTCCCTGATAATTAATGGCCATCATATTAAATTTAAAGCCAAATTTAATTGTAATAGTAGAATGGTTGTTTATGTGGCAAAATGTCAAAAGTGTCCTGCATTTATGTGGGTAAAACGGGCGTAGACTCCGTGAAAGGTTATATGAACATCAATATGCTATCAAAATGCAAATTGCCATGCATAACCTAACATAAATATAAATAAAGCAACCATAATTTGCAGTTTGTGATTGAGCAACTTAACCAGAATTGATATGCACTTGCAGCATAACCTTACTAAATATAGCAAACCATAGCTTTAAATTTGCAGTGATTGACCAAGTTAACCAAACTAGAAGAGGGGGTCCAGCTTGTTTACAGTTGGAAGAATTAGAGTTAGAATGGAAAATAAGGCTTAATGCTTATAACTACCCTGGTCTAAATGAATCTTGCTCAATCAGTAGTATTTTGAAACTTAAGAGTCTGAAACGCTGATGTTGTCTTTATATATATATATATTTCTAACACCATTTATTGTAAGTTGTTTTATGATTTTGTTAAAACCTTACCTATATACATACTTATATGTGTATGGTTTTAGAGAGGTTTATTAATTGTTGATTTTTTGTTTTACAAGACATGTAGGTTTATTTATGTGTATTTTAAGCACCACTATGTGTTCTGGTATATGTGTAAGTATTAATACATTTCTTATATGTATATTTAGATTAGCATAGGCGACTATATTATTACTTTTATATTATATATATACATAGCAGTAGGGTAAGAAGTTCATTATATATTATTTACTGTGACTTTAAGGAAAGGAAGGCGGGTTTTTAAAAAGTTAATTGAATGAATTAACTGTTAGATTTATTTAAACCTCACTTATACATGGTTTTATTGTTTCTGATGAAGTGCACTCATGGAGTGCATGAAAAGCGCTTAAAATAAATTAATTTGTTGTATGCAGGAGCTTGCTTGACTTTGTTCTGTGTCCGGTTTTAGGCCTCAGATACTCTCAGGTAAATATTTTAACAGCCTCAGGGGAAGGTACATATAAGTGGGATACACCGGTGATATATTTCAGATATTTTGCTGTTGAGACTTTGGGGGATTCGGAGCATATGTATTACTACACCTTTTCTGATGTGCAAGCAGTGTCTACTCTCACTTATTGACATTTTTCGTTAAGTGAGATTCCCCACCTTTCTAGCTACTGTTAGTGCATTTCACAGGGAGTCAGAGGGGCACAGCTAACATTTGTTTGCAAATCAGGGGCATCCCTGTAAATCAGTCACAGTTGGGAGGTCTGGCCTCTGACCTATTAAAATATGCCAGTGTTTATCCTGTTCTGATACTGTGTGGGGTTTGTAAGGTGCTACTGTAACATTATTCCCTACTAGCATGGCTGGTTCATGTCATGTCATGCAATTTCACAACACTTGCTGGTTAAGAGCCACAGAACAAGATTTGTGCTATGCCATTCCTATTCACCCTTTACATTCACTCATTGTAATGCATGATATATTTCTTTCAGCACCCCATTATTGTATGTTTGCTGTGGCTTAGTGGTACTTCCTGCAGTCTTGTGAGTCTAAGGTCTGGGGTTTGAGACTGACAAAGGTATTTTATTTTGCTGATGGGCAGTACAAGGGCCCTGCCATAGAGTGACTAAGGCAATTTTAAGCAGTTGTAAGTGGGTTTGAGCGGGTTTGCACGATGCTTAGCTAAACGCACACATGTGAACACTGGTGCAAACCCGCTAACCACTGCTTAAAAGTGCTTACTCCCGTTAACCCCCACACTAATTTCTTTTAAAGAAAAGAAAATGGGGAGATAGGAAAGTGGTGAAAAAGGGGGCACAAAGAGTAGGTAAACAAGCTTGGGATGTGCAGGACGGGTGTAGGGAAGGTCCATAGCTGCCCATTTCTTTAACAGCAATAGCTGTGCATATGCAATGAATTTGGAGTGAAATTTGAAACCTTCCACCCCTGGGAGAGGGGTGAGGACAACAAAGTATGTTGTACTGCCAATTATAATTATCAGCTTACATGTTTGTCTGATGGACATGTGTGCAAAATGGGCAGCTATGTATGGAGCGTAATTTTTTTGTGGGTACAGATTGCCCTTTTCTTTTTTTCAGGTGAGAGTGGGAAGAGAGGTAGAGGAAGTAGGTATGTCCGGGGAGGTAGGTTGGGAAGGTAAACAGACAAGACAGACAAGATGCATATAAGGGCAGTGTATGACACATGGGGTGGGTGAACACAATTGACGGGGTCGGATGTTTGGAAATCACAAGACCATGAGCCCACAGATGGTAACAGTGGAACTGAGATCCCCACCCATGGGCAGTCACCACTGATTCTTCACAGCCCCAAGGGTGGCTGTGCTGGGAGCTGCGTAGGATGGGCAGGCTCACCCATGAGACACGCCACTCTCGCCTCAAGCTGGTGTAGGGGATTAGCGACTGAACGCTGGATCTCATTAGGCACCACAGCCCGGACTCTTCGAAGGGTGACAGGTGGCCCTTCTCTGCCCACGCTTGCATGGGGGGGGTGAGCCCCATCCCCTGCAGCGCTTCCACCCAAAGATGGCACAGGACCAATGGAGGAGAGGTGCCCGGGCTGGGCACCGGACCGGCTGGTGCCAGGTGCACTCGCTGGCTGAGGAGGGTCAGGTGGGTCCGCTGGGACCGGCTTTCCCATACGTTCTGTGATTAGGTGTGTTGAATTACAACATAAGCAAAACAGCATTCAGGATTAGTTGTAACAGCATGCAATAATATTCCCATTAACCCAACACACCAAGGGTACAACAGTTGAACAGCAAGCATAACACATGCATATATTGAACCACAGTGGTTATTCTAACAGTATGCAGGGATGTTTGGTAGCAACAGGCCACCATGATTGTGGTGTTTAAACAGGGCACATGCATCAACAAGAATGCAAATATTTATAGAACAATAGGACATATGTCCCAACAAATATTTAAGATTACACATACCCACTGAGGTGTGGAATTGCATGGTTTATGCACATACAGTAGGGTGTATAAAAAACCTCAGTTAACATCTTATAATGACCTTTTAGTCTACACTACATTCCTAGTGACTGCAAGTGTATATCCCCTACCTGTATTATTACACTTGCCACCATACATTAGGTTGTGTACTGGGTTTGGCTAGTTCAATATATGCCTGACCTATATCTGACATACTAACTGGGGAATCCAGGATGCAGATGTTACTGCTACATATTTCTTGATTGCATTTATATTTCTTTATCTACATATCTGGGATGTTTTCACATGATATTTTCACTTCGATTTGTACAGAACCCTGCATTTCTTGACACACACTCACATTTCTGGGGAGTAAATAACATGCTGCACGTGTGCTAGGTTTTAGATATTCATGCCAGCCAGTAACTGCCTGTTGTGGACTGTACATATGTTTTACAGCTACTAGTACTTCCATCACCCACTTTATATGGGACTGCACAACTCTGGGCTGCCAGCACCTTTTCCAACAGTACTGTTTGTATACTGCAAGGGTACAACAACATTTCAGACTCTGTGACACAGACACACTCTGGGTTTTAGACCTTTATTAATGACATTACACACTTTTCCACAGGCTCACTCCTTTATTTGTTTTAACAGTGTATATGGCAGACATGTTTAAGACATATAATACCTTTATTAATAGGTTAGAACAAACTTTTTTCAGGCTCACTCACTTATTGTATATAACAGTGCCTGCAGAGATATTATTCCAGACATATGTTACCTTTCTTAATGGGTTTCTACACTCTTTTTCTGCCTCTCTGAGGTTTTTATCTGACAGTACATGCAGAGGACTTATTCAGGCAATTTTATGGCTGTATTATTGGACTACAACACTTTCTTTCATGCTCTCACCCATATTTTATATAACAATACATGCAGAATGATCACTAACCTGCCTGGTGGCGCAGCCTATCAGCATAGGCTTGCTGATTTGTAGCACGGTCACCTGCAGCTGTAAAGTAAATGTAGGGATATTGAGACATACCTATCCATTATACATACTCCATTATCAATTCTTACATGCTGCATTCCATGGCTACATACTCAGTTGTGGGGCATCCCGCATCCCATGGGCCTCCTGTATCCATTGGTTCAGGCGGTCCTGCTTTCATCTCTTCAGGTCTGCATGGTGGTGACGGACCTACTCACCAGTCCAAGGAATGCCTGTGGCACTGGTGAGGTCATGAGCTAACCGGTTCCAAGCCTCTGCCTTGTACTCCATCCCTTGGAACTGGCCCTGCAGGAGTCTTGACTCGTGACGGTGGACAAGGAGCCAAACCATGTATTTGGACTCCTCGATGCCCCAATGTTTAGATTGGAAGCGTGTTCCCTCTCCGACACCAGACATTCTAACTGCAGATGTGAGCTACAATCAGTTATGGTGTATATTCCCACCTGTGGGGCTTAAATATGCCGCATTTCCTGCACTTTTTTGTGACTGGCCATTTTGTAAAATTCTCGGCTGACTGCAGACCTGCTTAGTAATGGTTAAACTACCATTCATACGTATATGACTGTTAATAGTGGCTGTTTCCCCAATGTTGTCATGGCTTAGTGGTTCTGTACTTTGCTTGTGATGCACAGAATCCTGGGTTTGAATCTTGTTATTAATTTTATTTTCATACTATCCAGACAGGCTAGGGGGTGTGGCTGCATTTAAGCAACTTTGCTCTACGTTGCTCCTCGTTGCCCTACGGTGCCCTGGTTGGTGCAGTGCGCATGTCCACGTGAACAGATTGCACTGGGTAATGCGCCATTGAACTATGGGCAACTTTATTGCGCTGGGTAAAGCACCATGAAACAATGGGCAACTCTATTGCGCTAGGTAAAGCGCTATTCAACTATGGGCAACTCTATTGTGCTGGGTGAAGCACTGCTTAACTGCAGGCAATTTTATATCAGGATCCTTTAAAATATTTATTTTGTTCACTGATACATTGGCCATTTCACTGCTTTTTGGTATTGTTTAAACATATTTGTCAGGTATTATTTCATATACTGATTTCAAAAATAAATACAAAGGGGAGTGGTGGGACTCGAACCGTGAATGCTTCTTCTTTGTGCAAACGCTCTACCATTTCACTATCGTCATTTGATGTGATTTGCATTAGCATTCTTGCTTATGCTCTTCCATGTCAGAATTGCTAACTCTAGCTAAGCAATGGGCACACCCACGCACACACGCGCAAATACGGGCAGCTATTTTGGGGATTTAAAAAAATATATTTAATGTTTTGCGTTTTAGAACTATGATAGGGGTTTACAATATCAGGGAGTGTGGTGTTGGGTGCAGGGACATTTGAGCGGACTCGCTCTTGTGTGTGTGATTTGTTTAGTTTTAAAACACTTACAAGGGCATGGACATTTAGACTGCTCGGCAGTCAGACATGCCCCCTGCTTTCTTACACGGTCTGTGTAAGACTTACGGTTGAGTCAGCGTGCCCTCATGCATATTCATGGCACGCTGATGTCAAACCGTTCAACTGCAGCCTCCGAGTAAGACTTATTAAGTCTTACACGGAGGATTAGTGAATCCGGGGGATAATATATATACATATATATATATATATATATATATATATATATATATATATATATATATATATATATATATATACACACATATATATATATATATATATATATATATATATATATATATATATATATATATATATATATATGTATATTTATTTATATTCCAAAAGAGAGAAAGAGATTGATTTACAGCTGCATTCCCATTTCATGAACATGCCATAAAAAAAAGAATATCCAGGCAAAGCCAAGAATACAAATTATTATTTTACCTGAAAATCAACTAATATTTCATTATTTCATTGCTAGTAAACAGTACAGAGTGGTTACTCTTAGTTTGGTGGATAAGAAATTGTGCTTGCTACACCAGCCTCAGTGTGATGTCCTTCAGCTAAGAAATAAAGCACCAGCCCACATCATTTCAACCTAACAATACAATTCTTAATTGAAATAAATAAAATAATGGATTTTAATTGAAAAGTGACTATGCAAACAGGAACGTTAGTTTCACCTTCAAGCTGCAGCTCATGCTATCTGTAGTGAATGTACCTTTTTTATAATGTAGTTCTTCAAGCTTCCTTAAAATAATACATATTTACCATAGGTTCATAAATTTACACCTGAGATCACTTCTATGGCCCTGCTGGACAGAGGCTCAGGAATCTAATCTAAAAGGGAGGCAAAAGCCAACACATTCTGGCTAGGCTTATAAATGCCCTAGGGCAGATAGCCTAGTACCTACCTATGAACCTATGAACCTATAAATGATTACTAGGTTAGTGGCACAAAAGCCTTTACAAGCCTAGCCAATAATATCCTCCATATGACAATATTATGTCTTAATTCCCCAGATATGGGAAGGGGTAGTTTCAGGGTAGTGAGTCTTTGGGTGCTGGATCCCTGAGTCATTTTACAGACTACTTCTATCCATATGGGACACGGGCAGTACCCCCAGAGTGAACTTGTGGTTCTGCATCCATTTATCCAAATTATTTTTGAAGAGAGTGAGGGATGGGTTTTATTTTGCGAAGTTTATTGCATAGAATGAGGTAGCCTTTGGGATACGAATCTGTCTCCACAGCAAGTACTGTTAGTGTCCCAAAATGAGGTTCAGGTCCAGGGAATGTGTAACTCTCATATAAATTTTCATGCAAATATGTTACATTGTTCAGGCATAAGACAACTCTCAATGAATGCTATGAGATGCAGTAGGCGATAGAGCCTTTAGTTGGTCTGCATTTATTTTTAGTGAGAAACCTCTGGAACTACTCCATTTGGTGTAAGTGCCTAGTTAGGCACATGCAGAAGGGAGCACTGTACTTGATTTTGAGCCTGATGATGGTCATTTACAATAGCATTATTACTTCCATTAATCTTGATGACAAGTCTTTACTTATAAGCTGATCCACACAAAAGGATTTCCTCATTACTGTGGCTACCTGGTAGTTAAAGTTTAGGTTACTATCTAAATGTTTTCCTAGGTCCCCCACAACTAGGTCTGCTTTTACGGATGTGCTATCAATATTATAATTTGGAAGGATATCCGATTTACCAAAGACTATGATTATTCATTTTTTTGCATTGTGTCTCAGGCCATGGCACCAGCTGTTTGTAATTTTTATGCCTGTTTGTAGGGTGTCAACATCATTTGGGGATTTGGTGATTGATTGCTCCCAGCTTACAGACATGGCAAACTTGGTGAGCCAGAGGCCACTAGCACTAGCCTTCACTTCAAAGAGAATTATATACCAAACAGGAGAGGATAGATTCTGCTTTAAGATATTTCAGAAGCATCCTGGAATGCTGCCAGGACTCATGGAGGCTATGTTTTTGGCTTTATAAGTACAGCAATTCCTTCATAATGGCTGGTAGGTGAACGGCTGTGGGTATTTCTTTGGGTGTTGTAGGAGGTGATGGGGGGGGGGGAGATTTAACTGAAGTTGTTAGCCAGCAGGTTTGATATAACTTCAGGCTGGGTGCAAGTGTTGCAATGTTTGATTAACTTGGTACATTGCTGAGAGTTTACCATGAGAATGCGAACATAATTAAAAAAAGCCTTATGGCTAATTTTCACCTAGGAGGCTATCTCTGCCTCATAATTTGCTTTGGCAGAGTTGCCTAGTTCTCTAATTTGTTTGTTTAGACTTATGAGTATCTATTTACACTGTTTTGCTGTTCCTTCTTGGCTTTGGAGAGGATTTGTTTCCTTTTGTTGAACAGCCTGTTTATAAGATATATGGTACACTGTGCCCTCAATCCTCCACCTGGAGACCATTCCACCTTCATTTAAGGTTAAGACCTTAAGACTGTATTTATATAATATATTCTGTATATTGCTGTCCTGGGTCTAAAGGCACCTCCAGTCTTGTCCCCCATAATTATCTGGCTCCCTCTAATTCTCTTAATCAAATTTGTTGCCCCTAGCATATTATACAAGCATTAATTAACCTACACTACACTGTAAATTTCACTTATTCACTGCTCTCTCTCACTTAGTCCTGAATATTGCATTCAGATCCCCATCCTGTAGCTAATAAATCACCCTGCTAGAGTACAAAACACTTTCAAAACACAGTCCATATCTTAGTCTCTAACATAGGTGAAATAACATAATAGATTCAAACCTATTTAGCAATTCAGTTACAAACTTCAGCTTAAAATCTAGTCTAACAAAACAAGCATTACACTAATTATGTACCATAGCCTAGGGAATCACTTTTAGTCAGTGTAAGCCCTGCTTCGCTTGTCCTTGCTGTGCTCGGGCTTGCTTCTCACCCCTCCCTGCCCCCAATTCCCACCCATCCCTACTACCTTCAAATTTAAAGGTACTCAACCACCCCCCTACTTATTATACCCTATCAGCCTCACTGCCTTACTCTTTCACCCTGACTTGACACCCTATCAGCTATCCACTATCATTCGTTCTCCACCCATTTCCACTATCATTCTTTCTCCACCCACTTTACTACCCCTATACTGATCATCTGATCTTCTTCTGTTGTGTTACTAAACAACAGATACGAACCATTTTACTCCTTTCTATCACTATGTTATGCTACTCTTTACTACCATTGTGTTACTCCCTTATGTACTTACTTTGTATGAAAACCAACAGCTTAATGAGTATCAGTTCCCTGCAGGCCACACTATACCCCTAGCTGTAGAACATTCCACATTGTGCCATACTATTAACAAATGACAATAATCTACATCATTCTCACTCCCACAGCATGCTAACCCTCTGTACATTAGCACTTAATCCAAATAATACCACAAACTATTACACAAACTCCTGAGGTTCCTCACCAAGTATCAACTTAGCCTTATACTCAGTGGTCACATACACTCTAACCCTGGCCCATCTACCCCTGATACACCCCCCTCTGCATGCAACCTAAGCCACAAAAATATAATCAGCAGACCAACTAACTCTCTCCTTGTCTGTCATCTCAACATTAGGAGCATTAATAATAAGGTACATGAATTGCATGCCCTCCTAGCTGTCTGCTCCCCTGAGATGCTCTGTCTATCTGGACCATGTGTCCGGGAAGGAGGGGGTAGCTGTACTCTATAAATCTGAGTTGAATGTGACCACAGATGTTATTCAACCACCTCAGATAAATAACTCTGAAATTCTTGCAACTAGATTGAAACTTAACAAAAATAAACGCATCAACATCATCTGTATGTATAGTCACCCAGGTAACAACGTAGCCACACTCAAAGACACCCTTTACTGGTTTTTATGTCACTACCCCCCAAGAACCCTAATCCTAGGAGCCTTTAACATAGACTGGGGTTCCTGTTCCTCAGAATCCCCTTCTACACACATCAACCTGCATGCATTTGCTCAAACCATAACCACCCCACTAGGCTAGGTAAACCCAATGAAAAAGAAAGCATACTTTACTGGGTACGTGTAAATAGTAACCCCCAACTGTACATTGCTGGTACCCTCCCCGATGACCTAAGTGACCACCTCCTCACTTACGTAGTCAAAAAAAGCCATTAATCCACAACAACCCTTACTCAGAAAAGTCAGAAACAAAAGTTACTTTAACCCTGACACATTCAGACTGGAACTTAGCTCCTATAACTGGCCTATTCTAAAGCACTTCCCCTTAGAGGATGCAGTTGCCTACTTTAACAATAAATTTCTTGAAATTCTAGATCTACATGGACCAGTCTGGTCTAAGCGAACAAAAGCAAAAACTGCACCTTGGCTCTCTAGAGTCTAGACTAAAGATTACCAGCAGAAAT
This sequence comes from Protopterus annectens, assembly GCF_019279795.1. NCBI lineage: Eukaryota > Metazoa > Chordata > Ceratodontiformes > Protopteridae > Protopterus > Protopterus annectens. Next base: position 241,194,699 of record NC_056729.1, on the reverse strand, counting down.
AAACTATGGGCTGTATGGTGCTCCACTAAAGACTCCCATGATCATTGTAATACAGGCATGCTAGGAATGAAACTAAAAATATATATTTTACAAGACAAGAAACAATACTATTGCAATTTATAGACAGCTAACCAGAACAATCCTCAGAAGTTCTGGGCTGGACTGAACGATCTACTTCATCCTGGAAAACCAGTTACACCTACCCCTGCTGCTGTTAGTAATAAATCCCCAGTGAAGGTCTCAGACAGTTTTAACCATTTCTTTACCGAAACAATTCAAGCCCTAGCTAGCCAATTACCTCCTAGCTCCCCAGGCCCTGACATTACTACTTCTAAATACCGACTCTCATTTAGCTTCCAACCAGTGTCCATATCACTTCTCTGTAACCTGACCAAGAAACTAAAACCCACCACACTCTCCGCTGACCAGCTCCCCGCCGATGAACCTACAAAAATCAGCTGATGCCATTGCCTATCCAATTTCAATACTAATCAGTCGTACCATATCAGATGTCCTACGTAATTCCATTACATAAAGGAGGTTCATCCACTGAATTCTCCAGTTATAGACCCATAGCTATACTTTCAACACTTGCAAAGATTATGGAAAAGTGTATACACAAACAATTCATGCTCCACCTAATCTAAAATCACCTCATGGCTGATAGCCAGCATGGTTTTCGGCCTCACCAAAGCACAACCTCAGCCCTAATGGCTTTTACCAGTACCATAAACAATAACCATAACAATAATCACATATCCTCTGCCCTCTTTTTTGGATCTTTCTAAAGCATTTGATATGGTCGAACACCAACTTCTGCTTCACACACTGCAAACTTTCTGTCTATATTTTAAAGTCCTTCTTTGGTTTACATCCTACCTTAATGGGAGACAACAGGCTGTCTTATGGCAGAACAAGCTCTCTAGTCTATTGCCGAACATGCTTGGAGTAGCACACGACTCCATATTAGGTCCCCTACTGTTTTCCATCTTTATTAATGACTTGCCTACTATCATACCAAAAGTCAGCTGTATCCAATATACTGATGACTCCACTCTGATCTGCTCAGCTACATGTCCCACAGAATTGAGGGCTGCTATCCAGTCCACCTTTTATACCATAAAACATTGGCTCTCTAAGTGTTGATTGTTACTCAATCCCAAAAAAACTAAAATGTTGTTATTCTCACCAACTCAAAAATCTGCCCCTTTCTCCTTCAACATAAATGCAAAAGATGGGACAATTATTTCCCCTGACCCCTATACAAAACTACTGAGCGCCATTATTGACAATAACATAAAATTTGACCTACATGTAATCATCAGGAACTTCAATAAAAAACTTGGGTCACTCTATAAAATTAAAGCCTTCCTTAACCCTCCAGCTAAGATGGCCATAGCTCCCTCCCACCTATGTTCAACACTTTTGTATGCCTCCCCCCTTCTCTCCAATCTAAACAAATCTGCACTCAATAGACTCTCAACCTGTTATAATCACATTGCCAGGTTTGCCACAGACCTGCCTTTTAGAACCTACCACTGCATCAACCTCAAACATCTTGGGTGGCTAGAACTTCCCAGTCTTATCCAATATAACCTGCTGATCATAGCTAACAAAATCCTCTATAACCCAGATAATATACCAGCCCTTGGAAATATTATCACCCCCCCATAACAATCCAAGATTGCTCCGATCCTTGAACAAACTACTAATTCAGACAATCAATTCAGACTAACAATGCAGCTGGTGATGCTCTCTTTGCCAACTCAGCAGGCAGAGCCTGGAACTTACTTCCAGCTGACATTATGTTGCTCTCTTCCTTAGGCCAATTTAAAACTATACTCAAACAACATATGGCATTACACTGGCTGCAACAAGCCTGGCTAAAGTCTCAACATGAATGTGAATAATCTTGTTAACCAACTATTGTTAATTCTCTCCTGACTATAAGCAGGGGAATCTTTTAACCTGTGTTCTTGTCTATTTCATGTTTGCTTACATATTTTTTTGTAATTTCCATTCATGTAATAATTGTCTTAATAATTATTTAATGTATTTTTGGAAATACCATACAGGCAATTATGTTTTATTAGTTAGTTAATGTATTGTATGCTTTTGGAGCTTATCTCACCTGGCCTCCACTAAAAATGGGCATCGATCCAGTCAGACTATCCTGGTCAACAAACGTAAAATAAAAAATATATATAAAATAAATAAAATACTAGAGGTCAGTCAGTGTGGTTTATTTTTGGCAGTAATCATAGATTTGACTCAGACAGGTGCTACCTCCTCTATCCAGCTATAAATGTGCTTGTGTAGTACTTTCGTGTATAGCTCAGAGCTGAGAGTAGGCCTCATTGTCATCAGGGTTCAGAGGGGCTTGGAAGTTTAATAAGCTATCACTTTGTCTGAGGTAATTAGCCTTAGCAAAGTTCTTAACAGGTTTTGAGTTTGATGGGGGTTCTATGTTAGTTTTAGTACTAAAGAAAATCATTTTGTAGTCAGATATTAAAGGAGGGGGAAGTAAATGAATGTTAAGGAGCAGCATCATCCCATGTTTGTGAGGACCAGGTCTAGGATATTTGTACCACTAGTTGGGAATCTAACTATTTGTTCCAGGGTGCTTGCATTGACAAAGTACAATAACTTCTGAGCAAATGAATTATGGGTTGTATAATTCTCTCAATTTATTGAAGGGTAGTTGAAGGCACCCATAAGTATGGTGTTAGGCTGAATGTTAAGAGGTTACAGTAAGCTTAGGTAGGATGTGTGGTTTTCCAGACTCATGTTAGGGGATCTATAGCTAGCAAGGATATGATAGGGGATCACACCTATGGTTAGTTGGGCATGAAGCAGCTGAAGTGAGTCATGCAGTTGGGCTAATGTAGCAGTGTACTTTTCCTTTATTAACACTGAGACACCCCCCTCCTTTTGTTTAATCCTGAGTTGAGGGAGTTTGAAATATATGAAAGGTCTTGTAGCCTTTGATATCCAGGGTGCTGTCCATGGTTCTGAAACATGTTTCCATCACTGCACATATGTCTGTGTTCTCCAGGATGAGGATTGCTTCCAGGAGTGCCGTTTTGTATTTGAACTCCTAGCATTACGAAGTAGTACCTTTAGATAGTTGTGAGGATTTTGGTTATGTTGAAGGGTTTAGCAAGTGGTCATGGCCTAAATATGACACTATGGGGATAGATAATATTTTTGACAGTGTCTGGAAGCCAAGTGGTGACAAGTGCAGACCATCTCTGGCAAAACATTGTGGTTTGTTGATCATGTCTCCCAAGGCAGACAAATATTAGATCACCTTATTGTGACACCAGAAACTAAGCCAATTGAAGTTAATAATTTTTTCCTGGTGCTGTGGCATCATCATTAGTGAAGGTAGGATGATATTCAAGGCTAGATTCATACTCACTTGGGACACATATTTAGAGGGTTCCATCATGTCTTTATTTAGTCCCGTGATGTACATCTTAGGTCATTTACACCCACATGGACTATGACCGTGAACTCCACGCATGATCTGGTGAAACCTGGCTTCAGAAAGATAGCTCACTGTGATCTTGTTTATCCTGGTTATTGGGACACTAGTATGTATTACAATGGAATCTCCAATAAATAAAATGTTTGGCTATGTGGTGTGTTGCCTTATGGACTTTGAAGTGGGGCTACTATGATTTTCTACTTATGTGTTTTTCAAGCTGTTTGAGGTACTGCCTTTTTTGAGTGTGCATGGGCTACTAAGAGAAGCTTTTAGGATGTATTGGAGGTTTGGGTAGATTGTATGTGAGTAGCTCCACATATGTGGATCTGTTTGTTCCTTAGTGTTGGTAGTGAGTGTTTCCGGCATAACACTGTCAACTTGCTTTGCATTTTTTGTGTGTGAATATGTGAGCTTTGCTTCTAATGACATTGTGTATCTACTTCTCTCACACACTGCATTTGTCTGTTCTAAAAATAAATGGCTGTCAATGAACCTGAGGCAGTTGCTATACTGCCTCAGGATGCCCATTTCTACCAGGTTAGAAACAGAGATGACAGGGAACCAGCTGTGCATTATGCCAGATCCTTAGCAGATGGGAAAGAGTAGGGGAGAGTCACTTAAAGGTGTGAGAGTGTTTAGTAATATGCTGTAAGATGACATGTGGTGATGCATCCCTTTGTAACAGTGGGAGACTATGGACAGGATTTCCTACAGAGGATTTTAAACTGGAGATCTTTGCTTATATACAAGGCATGGGTAACCATGTTTGCATGATGCTCAAATGTGAGGCCTTTATACTAGCAGGATGAAAGACTTTCACACAATTCAATCCTCAGACCAGTCAGATAAACACACAATAAGCCTTCCAACAGCAGTTGCCAACTCATACGGGATCTGCTCCCCCCAAAGTGCAGAATAAAGTTCAGTGTAACATAAACTGTTTTTGAACTAAAGTGCTTCACAGCAAAATGCAGAACTCCTGCAGTATCAGGAATCCTAGGAAATAAGTTCACAAACCCTGTAAAATGTACATTCGTGTACAAAAAATGTGCAGAAATATACAAAAACTTCTACAAACACAGAAAAACTTTGCAAAACTTTGAAATACTTTTAACAATACGTGGAGTGCCAATGTGTTTTGTGTCCATATAATGAATATTCAAAATATTGTGGCGTATGGTTTATAATTCATATAGACTCTTAAGTCTACTTTCATGTTGTAGAAAAATAATAGAGAAGGTAATACTGGATAAGTTATTGTCAGAACTGGACAGGTTTGGACTTGAAACCATATATCAACATGCATATGTTCTAAATAGATCTATTACAACCTGTAACATGATGTTCTATAACAATATAATAACATCTATGAATGAAAAATTGTGCTGCGATGTGATTTATACAGATTTAACAGCATTTAACAGGTTCATACACAAAACACTGATCAATAAATTAGTACACTAGGTATTGATGTACTGTTGATAAGATGGATAGCTGCATGGCGCACAAATAGGACATGGCAAGTATCACACACCAACTGGACAGGTGAAATCCATGGTTACAGTCAAGGTGTCCCACACGGCTCTCTCCTAGACCTTTACTTGTTTAGATTGTATCTTTCAGACCTTACTTTTTCATATGAGGTGTTCTACAGTCTATATGCTGACGACCTGAAATTGGGTAAACTGATTACAAGTGTTAGAGATAAAGCATGTCTGCAAAATAATTTGACTAAATTGACCATTTGTGCACAGGAGAAGAATATGTTGATAAATACATCAAAAACTAAGCATATGAGATTTGGGAGACATAAACTGAAAAGTAAATATTTAACTACAGCACACAGTGATTGAAACTGTAGACTCATTTAAGGACCTGGGTATATGGGTAGATTCAACTATGAATTTTTCTAATCATATCAACCAATTGGCTAATTATAATTATAGAACTATAAGTTGTATAAAAAGATTTATAAAGTCTAGGAAATCAAACATAATGAAGTCATTGTTTGTTAGTTACATTAGACCCAAACTGGAGTATGGAATAACAATATGGAAACCCTATAGGAAAACAAGCATGAATAAACTGGAAAGAGTACAGTGGACATATACCAAGGGTATCCGTGGATGTGAAAATCTAAGTTATTATGAAAGACTAAAATATCTGAACTTGTACAGTGTCTCTTACAGATATTTAAGAGGTGGTCTTATTCAGGTATATAGGGCATTTAGGGACAACTACCACTGGGAATGTTTGGGGTTATCAAAATGTGCTAGAAAATCATCAGATAACCTATGTAGAAGATTTTATAGGAATGAGAAATGTACTAATTGGTTCTCTGGCAGAGTAGCTGATTCTTGGAACAGACTAGCAAATTACATTAAAGCAAGTACTAGCTTAGATATTTTTAAGAACAGCCTGGACATTTATTATGGGAACAAGTGTTTTGGTATATTGGCAAGCTGGAAGGGCATTAATGCCCATGTCTGAAACATTTGTATGTATGTAGACAGCCAAGATACATGCCAATCATTCATTATACAACCATTTGTATGGCAGATATAGATAAATGCAGATATACTGATATATATTAAGTTACTATTCACTGTATCATGTTATGTTTTATGAAAGTATATAAACACTGTTAATGTGTTTATGAGTCTCAAAAAATCTTATATGTAAAGGCTTTAAAAGTAATTAAGTACTTTTAGGAAACAATTGCATATTTCTTCTTTTTAGATAAAATGAACTTGCATTTGTGCATATATGTGTGTGGGTATATATATATATATATATATATATATATATATATATATATATATATATATATAAAACGAATAAACCAAGGAACAAAAAACTAAAATAAACAACCAAACACCCTTAGAATGGCAGAGGTGACTTGGAAAATCAGCAGAAGTGGTTTGTAGACCAATAAAACCACATAAAAATTAACACTTTCATTCCCATTTATTGTATGTAACTTCTTCAGAATAAATGCAATGCAAAACATGCTCAGTTTAAATATGTACATAAACGCTATACCTTTGCACCTCAATGAAATGAACATCGGGCAACTGAAATTCTGGAAAACTGAACTTTCAGCAATCAAGAGTCACTGTTGTAGGTTTTGAAGAAATGGAAATTCAATAAAGAACAGTAGAGCCATCAGCAGACAATTTTATGGCAAACATTCCTTTGAAACCACTATTTTGAATCCATGAATATTTGAATCCCTTACACCTTCTAATATCCCAAAGGAAGACATATTGAAGTTGCTATTTAAAACCCAGAAAGTTACTTTCTTGTGGCCTGATAATTTGTCTAGATGCCTAAAAAATAGCTTCAATCATGTCCCTGAGGAGCCACTCCTTAAATTGTTTAACCTAAGCTTAGCTACAGAATTTGTCAGCAGAGTATGACAAAGCTCAGTAGTGGCATAGCTAGTGGTAGACCTATCACAGAGCCCAGAATCTACAGACATATTAGCCTGACCAGCCTGATTTGAAAAGCCATGAAACATGTCATACCTAGCCTAATATGCTATGACATCTAAAAGCTTATCAGACTAGACCCACATCAGTTTATCTTCGTCAAAGGAAGATCCTAACTGTTCAGTATAGTTAGCTTTTTTGAGATGATCAAGCAAGCTTTAAACTGCAGTAATTTTATTCAAACATCTTATTTTGGATCTAGACAAAGCTTTCAACACTATAGTCCATGCTGAAACTGTTGGGTCTATATTAGATAAACAAAAGTTTATCTAAACGAATGATGCAATCATCAAAAATCCCAGAACTCAAACTCACAATTACCACTGGTAAATATATATTCCAACTCTGAGATCGCACTACAGTGAGGAAAGAGCAAATATTCTGATCTTCACTGTACTGCGATCTCACAAAAAACATATCTAGTTCCTGGATTTTCGATGATTGCAGTATTTGTTTAGATAAACTGTTATTTAGTGCTTTCGTTTTTTAATAAAAACTTCTTCAGAATACACATCCATAATGAACTAAACCCTTTTTATACAAATGCACGCCTTCATATTTAATGACATCATAATGAAATTACTTAAATTGAATTCAATTACTACAGCCCCGTTAAGATATCTAAAACATTAAATACATTGTTTTAAACCATATTACAATAAAAAACCATAGAAAATACACTGTATTTTGTTCAAACCACAAAAATCCTTAGTTTATTATACTTTTATTCAAAAATAACCTTCAGATTTTAATCTGAGAGTGGAACTGATAGATGTATTCATATTTAAACCTGGAAATGATGTTGCATTAGTTTTTAACTGCCATCTTAGTTCCCTATTTTCCAAAAAATCATTAAGGGGACCACCTCTATCTCCGACTGTAACTTGTTCTAATACTGAAAATCTAAAATCATGTCCCTCATTATTAATAATGTGCACTGCCAGAATATTTTTTATATCATGTTTTTTAATATCATAGGAATGTTGATACATTCTGCTCCTAATAGCATTAATAGTCTTCCCGATATAAAAACAACGACATTGCGTGCATGTCCCTATATAAATAACAGCCCTGCTATTACAGGTAAATTTTTTCTTGTATATATATTTGTCATAATTTGGGATAAACAACTCTGTGCCTTCTAGAATATGTTTACACTGCAGACAAAAAACACATTTAAACATTCCCTTGGGCCCAGAGTGAATCTCTTGTACCCTCTCTACCATGTTTGTTATAGTAATGTCCTTCTTGTAAACAATATTAGGTTTTGTTCCCACAATATCCAAAAATTCTTTATTAATATTGAATACATTCCAGTTACGTTGAACAATGTTGCTTATACTTTGAAACTGCTGGTTATATCTAAAAATACCAACACTATGAAATGACTTATTGTTCTGGCTATAAGAACTTTTCATACCTTCAACTAAAATATTAGGACCTTTACCTAATAATGGAAAAAATATACCTTGTTCCCTTTTAGATACCACCTCCTTTCTTTTCTGGCTGTTTTTAGTTTATTTTGTGGCTTTGATTTTTATTTAGATAAACTTTTGTTTATCTACTATAGACCCGAAACTGTTAACAAAGCAAGTGTCTTAAATATAGACATGTACTTAGTGAACTGAATAGCCAACTTGCTGACAGATAAAACTCACAAAGTTAAAGTGGCAGGTGCCTCCTCAGGAAGTATGAAAGTGACCAATAGTGTGCCCCAGGATCAGTTAGTGTGCACCAGGGTCAGTACTGGGAACTCTCCTTTTTTGTCATCTACTTCTCTGATCTCCAGATTGGGAATTAGCATCTTTGGTTAACTAAGTTTGTAGATGACTGCAAACTGGGTTTCATTGTCAAATCTCCCAAGATTCCTATACGTTACAAGAGCTAATTCATGTAAAAACTGGTATACAGAAAAAAGGAAAATTAAATATAAAAAAAAGAAATAGTTTTGTCACATCTGTTAAACAACTCTCTCCTTCAATGTACAGTACAGGCACTGTCCCACTCCAAAATGATAATGTAGTCGAACCTGGGTTGATAGCTTCCTCTCCATCAACCAGCATTACTAACAATAGTTAGAACATCCTTCTGCATAGCACAGCTATTATCTAAAGGTATGTCATTCATGTCAAAAGAAGCCATCCTCCCTCTCTTTGCAGCCCAAATTAGACTAATTACTGAGTACAATGTCTCTTTGGAAATGCAACTTTCTAGACATATTAAGTAACTGGAAAATATCCAGGTCTTACTAACGAAGAAGATTGTTGGACTAAAGCCACTAACCTACCAAGAAAGACTTGACACATTATTTCATTTCTCCCTTTCTTGTGGGGTTATCTATTCTTTGCAATCCATGCCATTATGGACCAGATCCACCTTAATATTCTATATATTTGCAAGTCATTTATTTCCACTAAGGCAAGAACTAGGGATTAAATTTCCATCACCCCATAAATAAAACATGCTGGAGACAGAATTGTATTATCCATCACCAAACCTATCTCTGGAACAGACTTTACCTGCAATAAGACAATGTGTCATCCTAAAATCTTTCAATTTGTACCTGGATGACTGGATGGGCACCCATGAATTTAGTCCAAGACTGATTTGCTTTGCCTTTTTTACAAGGGGGGGGGGGTACTGCATGAAAGTGGGATTAGCAAGGCATAATGGTCTCGAGACTCATTTGCATATAATTCTATGTCAAAACAACATGTGTTTGTCAGTGTCTATAGTGCGCTATGTATACATTGTTTTAGGATGAACCTTGATTTATTTGAATGATAATTTTAAAGGCTTGTTTTGACACATTTTATAAACAGAATTATTCACTACTGTATTAGTGGTATGAAACCATGAAGAGAGGCACAAATATTAATGTATCTTTCTGTAATTTAACTTCAGTAATAATGTATATTTCTGCAATTTAAGTTTGTATAATACAGCTAGAAACTATTACTATATCAGTAAATGCTCACATTCCCTTAAGAGACGCTCTGCATTCATTACAGTAGAAAAATAAGAATACACATACAATCAAAAGGATAAATCAGCAAAAATAATAATAATGTAATTACAAACAAAATATGCTATTTTTGTATTTGTGCCTTATGTATGTTCTACATCCCTGATTTTTATGTTTATTTACATTAAAGAAAAATAAGAACAAAAAAACAACATTTATGATAATAGATTCTGAGAAACACCATTGTGAAACATAGTATAGTTGGATAAAAGTAAACCTGGCTATGTTCAGTTGACCATTTATGGAACTGCCTTCATTTGCAATTGAAGGATTATTTCCTCAGAGTAACAGCTTTTTCTGCAAATGGATGTAAAGCATCTCATGGGGATCTATTTTGTAAGTCATGATTATTAACAAAGCAGATGTAAATGAAGAGGATTAACAGTGCTTATCCAAGCTGAAAGGATGGGTTCAAAAGAAGTAGTAGGTATCACCTGTAATCAGTTTAGTGCACATTTTTCATCTCTGTATTACAGTTGAACATTATCCATGTTGCTGCAAAATTCTAATCCGTCTTATTGTTTATGATGACCTAATTAACTGTATGTGAAAAACACATAGTGGACTACTCATTTATTGTTTGTAGAAACATCAGAGTATTAGAAAGTGTGGTAAGGCTATTTTCTCTTGATTATGTCTTGCATTAAGTAGTATTATCTAATCTGTCAGTGAATGTTATTAGCTTGAAACATAATAAACAATGATTGCCTTGGTACCTTTGCTATTAGTAGACTAAAAGAAACCATTCTGGTATTGTATGGTCTACCTTTGAAGATAATGTATAGAAATTCATGAATTGTTTAAAAGGAATTACAGTTTTCTGACTTTCAGAGAAGAATCACAGTGACAAATTAGTATTTTACTTTATTATTTAAAACAAATTACAGAACAAAGCGTACCCTTCGAGTGAAATTGTATAAGACCTTCAACAACTACAGGTAATAAATAGTTTTTCAGTCTTCTGTCTCATGTATCATTTGTATATTACAAGCATTTTACCTTTTTTACTTACTTCAGTATATGGAGAAGTAAGTCAGTATTATTGGTATCATCATTCATCACAAGACTTTTTTTCTCCAAACCTACAAAACACACACAACCAGATATGCTATACATCATATATATATATATATATATATATATATATATATATAAATATATATATATATATATATATATATATATATATGTGTGTGTGTGTGTGTGTGTGTGTGTGTGTGTGTGTGTGTGTGTGTGATGTATACACATGCAGGTGTAAACAATGCCAAAAAAAATACGGTACTAAAGACAGTGGGAAATATAAAATAATGTTGTTGCTTAATTCATTAAGTGGTTCATTCTTTAAACATGAATGACATGGCCTTTTTGAATGTAACCTTAGATGAAATGTATCATTCTGCTTTGAAACTTTAACTTCTGGAGTTAAAGTTAAAATAAGGCATTTTTAACTCTTCTTGACCAGTAAATGTTTTTCATTTCTCTGAACTGAAAGAAATAGTCAGATTTCAGACTTTTTAATAGACTATGTGAATAATCATATCTTGTTAAATCAATACAAGATTACACCAATCCAACATCTATAATGTTAAATCTTGGCTTGTCATTAGTCAAAAAACAATAAATCCAAGGCTGCAAAAATAAAAAAAAACAAAGGTTCAAACTACCAGCACCCCCCCCCCCACTGCTGCACCAACTGAAATTCTGCATGATTACAGAGAAAAGGGGGGAAAAGGAGACGATGCAACAATCACTGTCTTACCTTTCTCCAGTTATTGCCTTCATGACAGGATGCCAGACATCTGCCATGTTTAATGTCCTGAGTGAAAAATCAACTGGTCAGTGACAATACGTACAGCTTCCATTTTACTGCAATTTAAATGCAAATGAATATATGTTTTGAAATTACTATGGAAGATATCTACTTATATCAACAAACCAAAATAAATTGCTTCCTAATGTTTGAAAACTAAAGTCATCAACAACATAAGCAATTGATACACAAAGGGTTAAATGGCACACACAATTCTCTTGTCTGCAGGAAGCCTTTCATCCCTGAAGTAGGTCAAGCTTCCACACCCCCAGTCTCTATATATAGCAAATCTGGTGTTACAGTAATTCAAGTAACAGAGAAAAGGTTGAAAAATAACACAGAGCTTACCACTGCACTCTTCTCAAGATTAACATAAAACTCTTTGGGCTCAAGTCAGCTTGACTTTCCCTTTGCTAAAACACAGTAATAATATTTCATAAATGACTTTCTGGACCTCAGTGGACAGGCTGAATAAACAGTAGCATTCCCTTATGTTTTATGTTTGAAAAAACAACAAATGCAAGCCTATTTTCCTTTTTACTTATTATACAGATGGTTGGTTAAATGTATTTTTGATTGTCATGCTGCTTATTAATGGGTTATGTTCACAGATGTTTGCCTCTATTTTGTTTGTTTTTAAGTCAGTTTCTGCTGCTTATTAATGGGTTATGTTCACAGATGTTTGCCTATATTTTGTTTGTTTTTAAGTCAGTTTCTGCTGCTTATTAATGGGTTATGTTCACAGCTGTTTGCCTCTATTTTGTTTTTAAGTTTGTTTCTGCTGCTTATTAATGGGTTATGTTCACAGCTGTTTGCCTCTATTTTGTTTGTTTTTAAGTCTGTTTCTGCTGCTTATTAATGGGTTATGTTCACAGCTGTTTGCCTCTATTTTGTTTGTTTTTAAGTCTGTTTCTGCTTTGTTTATGAGCAGTATATTTGGTTATCAGTTTACTATTTTCAGTCTAGATTGATGTTTTTTTTCAAACTAATACAGTACTATCTCACCTTAAACTCTGCTATAGTCTCTCATTAATTCACCACTTTACTTTTCCCCAGCCAAAAATTCTCTTCTCCTTATATTGTAATTCAGTTTTTATCCGATGACCTTTCACTCAGCACAAAATTCCCAAAGATTTTAGATCAAAGCATAAAGATTTTCCCTCTCTTTACCAACTGCAGATCTCATCAGTATAACCTCCTACAATGTCTAAACTGACTTTCAGTCACCAAAACGGTCAGTTTATCTCACAAAATTCTATGCACTGCCTATTGTATATCTTTGTGATGGAATGTACCCACTGAAGATCAAATTTGCACCTTAAAAAGTACCCTTGGGAAAGATATGACATTAAGCAGATCTCCACATAAATCGGTTTTAGGGAAATTTGCCTTCTCCCGACTAGACCTGGCATTATAGATCTGACTTGAATTAAGAAGCCTAGAATCCTTACATTGACAAAGACCTTCTCTGAACATGTGCACTAGAAAACTAAGTGAAAGTGCTTTTGAGACAATGATTACGTCACCATTTGCTAACAAACAGCATACTACCTCCAGTAAGACCATCAACATGCAATGCTCAACTAACAGAACAGTACTTCCGGCATAATAGTCGTTACCTGCTTGTTCTCCTAAATGCTGCCCTGCTCATTTCCTAAAATGGTGACATTCAAAATGCAATGCATATTGTAAACACCTCTGGTTTTACTTTTAACTCTACATAAGACTCTATAACAAGCACAAGGATCTGCAACAAGTATATATTTGTTCCAAGACCCTTTAAAAACATTTGATTTTACATTTGTTCTTATGTGTTGTATGCTTCTTGAATATTCATATTGTTTGCTTTTGTTTCTGTACTTTCAGGTCATGGCTGAAAAGTGCCTTCATATCAGCCCACTTGACCTGGCTATCAAATAGCAAATAAATAACTACATAATACTCTTTTGGCGTGCCATTGCTTAATCTCCTATTTTACATATTTTACTTATAACATCTGGACAAAAGTTGAGATTAAAATGTTCTCCTGCTTCCAGTCTGGAGAGGATAAATGAGTGCATTTCCATTATAAAAAGAAGGAAATGAAAACAGCTTGATTATGTCTTTGGACTACTAAACGAAAAACAGAGTTATGAATGAAAAGATGAGTTTGAAATTGTTTCAGTTTAGCCATATTTTTTTTTTTTGCATTCTAAATAATTCTTAAGCAGTGTGCTATAGATATGGCAAAAGTAATGTCCACTGCGGAATGATTTAATTATGGCGCACATTTCTGAACAGTGTTTGAATTAAACATCTGGAGAAATTAGAAATCAATTGACCCTTTATTTCTGCATATTATTTAATGCATTTAACTCGTATTTTTGTAGAATGTTTAAGACAAGTTTCTCTTTCTCTGCTGCATAGCTAATTTCAAATATTGCAACAGTAATACTTTCATCCTAAGAGGTTTAGCAAGTTCCACAAATCTTACTTTTTACCCTTTTGGAAACTCCTTATGATTTTCTCTGTACTTGCACCCATTCGGTAGAGCGATCAGTTTATCTGCACTAAGTTGCTGAGTTGTAAGGTCATCAGAGTTTTTCAGTAAAAAGGAATCTCATGGTTTTATTGGTAATGGCTTTGGTTAGCTTCAGGCTTTTTTTTTACTTGGTTACACTGGATTGTTCTTGCTGTACATTTTATGGAGAGGTTAGCTGCAATATGACTGGACCAGATGTATGATCATTTCTCCTTTCAGAATGTTGTCTTATGAGTATTTGGGCTTGGTCTGACATGGTTATTAGAGTGTCTGAGTTGTGTTCAGCATGTTTTGTTTCAGGCAAGGGTTAAAAGGTTTCTGCTTAATTTTTGGTACTTTTACAATTAACCACATCCCACTGTCTATTCTCTCCAAAGCGACTTCAACATTCCAGAATCTCTGAAGGAGCTGAGCATCCTTAGCTCCTTAGTACGAACAGATTTTAAGAGCAGGCACAGTTATAAGCTGAATCTATAGCTCTTAACAAATCAGGAACAAATCTCAACAGACTCAGACACAAATCCAGAAATAATCAAGGACAATCAGGGATGGTTTAAACATTAGTACTACTAACTTCAGTCATTGGCAGAATAAGAGAATGGAAATTAATATATATATATATATATATATATATATATATATATATATATATATATATATATATATGGGTCTATCTGACTTCACCGACATTTTAAAATATCGAAAACGAATTAACCGACACGAGAATGTCGAAACTCATTTAACCGACGCCAGAAGATCGACAGTTCACAAACACGACATCGCATACACCCGACACAACATACCAACAAACAAAACACATCCCCTATCCAACACTCACACACACAGCACAAGCACACCAAAATCCTTACAAACAAACACTAACCCATACATACACAACTATCCACAACCCTGACCCAAACCCTTACCCTAAGGTCCGTCACTATCGCACACTCACCTAACCCGCGCCCTAACCCTAACTCACTTATCCCACCCCTACCCCTACAAAACACCAACATCGCACACTTACCTTACTCACGCCCTAACCCTAACTCACTTATCCCCCCCTATCCCTACAAAACACCAACATCGCACACTTACCTTACTCGCACACTCACCTAACCCGCGCCCTAACCCTAACTCACTTACCCCACCCCTACCCCTACTAAACACCAGCATCGCACACTTACCTTACTCGCACCCTATCGTCCGTCACTACCGCAGACTTACATATCCTGTCCCCATCGCAGCTTCTCAGCGTCGGTGTCTTCCTCCGTCGGTCTTCTGCCTCGTCGATCTTCTGGCGTCTGTGACGTGACTTTCGACATTCTCGTGTCGGTTAAGTCGTTTTCGATATTTTAAAATGTCGGTGAAGTCAGATAGACCCATATATATATATATATATATATGCGTGTATATATTCTAAAGGAAAAGGAGGCTGCTATTTGTTAAGTTTAATTCCCCACCATTTCTCTATTGGCACCTCCTGTAAGAAGGATTACTAGTTGAAGTCAAAGATTTGCTTTGCATTCATGTATGTCTCAAAAACCAGGAACAGTTGAGAAGTATGATGGGACTCCAATAATTATGTGTTAGGAAGTACATGCAGCTTGTATTTCAATGTTGTTTATGAATGTTAGGGAAAATGAGGATTGTCACCAGTCATACTCTATCAGAGACAGTATAATATAATTAGTGGGTTGTAAGAAAATAATATTCAAATTAACTTCTTCCAATACTTCTCTCAAGATTTTAGTTATTTCATTTTTGAGAGTTTTGTTAGTCATTTCTTGATTCATGAATTATATAATATAATGCCATCACTCAAAAGGCTTTCAGTTTGATCATACATATAAATTAGATAAGTTCACTTTTATTTTCTCCTCCACAGTTAACAAATATGCCACATAAAAGTGAGTCACTATGGACATCATGTATACTGCCTTGACTTCACAGTGGATCGTACTGTGACTCAAAACCACCCTTAACCCTATTCTGGGTAGTCACATTAGCAGGCTTATTCAACTTGTTAATAATTGTATTGTCCATTAGTCTGAGTGTTTATTTATCCTCACTAATTAGATTTTGTTCCAAATTCCATTATACTCAGCCCTCATCAAACCAATAATTGAGAATAATGCTCCCTTTTGCTTGCACCTCACCAGACCTGCAACAACTGGAGAGACCATGGAAGTTTCTCACCAAGAAATTACAGGGTACACAAAATAAGTCTTATGCAGAAAGACTGAACTCACGGTAACTGTATTCTCTCTCCTACAGGTTGCTAAGGGGTGACCTGTACCTGGCTTGGAAATGCTACACATTCATAATTCAAATTGCACGAGGATCACTCACTCCAGGGATCTTAACCTGGCCTCTGACATGAACAGGTCATGCTGTAGAGATAGCTACATCTCCCAGAGACTGCCACTTCTCTGAAAAAAGCTTCCAATTCACGTGAAGCAGAACCCCACTCAGACCCTCTTCAAACACAACCTAGATCAATGGATGGATGACCTCAACTTTACTCCTGGGGTGACACCCATGCCCCTCTTGGACAGAGAAAGTCAGTATTAACTACTATAGAGCCTTACCTCTGTGAACATCACTCACTTAACCACCAACAATTGATGCAACACAGCATAAATATGGCTAGGGTTGCAAGGGCTATATCGCCATTAGCCTAGTAACCTTCTATTAACCTATGAACCTATGTCCAGCTTCACTACTATCATTAAAGTGTAGGTGAGAGAGCATAATGCTGGAGGCTCAAGAGCTAATTTTGGACCAGGAAGTTGTACAAAGGCGGTAGAGAACCTCAAACAGCAAGAAAAGATCACATCTGCTAGTGACAGGGACATGGCTTTGAACAAAGCTCTGCAAAAGAAATCCAGATGACAATCCATTAAAGGTGCTGCAGATTCATCAGTTATAGAAGAAACATTACTTTTTAGCCAGTAGAACCTGGCCAAGAGGATAAAGGTTATAAGAACTACCATGAGGGGGAGTGTTTCTAGCAAGCAGCCAGTCATCAGCTGAAGATTGTTTGGAAGATTTTTCAGATTCCCTTTCTGAAGAGGGTGGGGCTAAGTCATATGAGGTTGTGAGGCTAGTTGTACCTTTGCTGATGCCGATGCCCATAGGATAGCACAGACAAACAGACTCAGATGTCCCATATAGTAATGCTTTAGGTCAGGTACAAGCAGTTGGTTCTGTTACAGCACAAGAGGCCTGAATCTCAACAATTCATACCCAGACTGGCCCACTTTTTAGCCTCTATTGGTGGATCCACCAATATTAATGTAACAAGATCTTCATACACCATTATCCCAGGGACTCATATTGCAGCCCTATTATGTCTTAACATTAGAGAGAAAATTTTGGAGGTAATTGATGTTTGTAATTTGGTAGATGCCAGCATCATCCAAAGACTAGATGAAGTGGAAAACTCTGAATCCAAAGATTTGGCAGCTGCCTTGACCACATTAGGAGAAAATGCTTTTTCAAATACTATCACAAAAACTGGGATAGTTGGTCAGTAGGTTCACAGTTTACATGACTATACTAAATCAAACTCTAAACAGGTATTGCCGTTGTCATATTTTTTAACAGTGAGGCAGGCACACCACATTTGAGGAGTTACTGCCTGATCTTGGTATGAACAGTGCTTTAAGAAGCTGAAAGCTATGGGCAAGTCATTACACTGGGGCCAATGCCACTCTGATACATAGCTTAATGCCATGTTGGACAAACCATGACCAGTTAATCTCTTCACCTCCATGGACATGCAATACTTGGCTAACTTTTTCTGGGCTTTTAATGCAAGCATTCTTAACATTCTTACCACTTTGCATATATTTGCTCTTATTACGGCAAGAATCTTTCAGCAATCAGGTCCTAAGAACAGTCAACAGGCAGTTAACAGTAGCCAAGGTTCGGGTGAGAAGCCCCTTCCAAGTAGCCAAGACTTGGCAACTAAAGGAAGAGTTTCCTTTTGTGGACAAAGATGGAATAATTCCTTTCAGGGGCAACCACACTCCTATTGAATCCTCAATCAAGGTAAACATTTTGGAAAAGGAATTGAGTATCCCAACAGGCGGGTAACTCTTTTTTTCATTCAAGGATTTATGTCAGTTATTTTCATTGGGACTTTAGTCACAGGGGATGCAAACACGGTTAAGAATTTAAGCTCTGTAAATGGGGGGGGGGGGTATTAATGAACGTATTACATGTGAGCTAAGTTAAGGTAATGTGTTTGGCCATCATGAGAATCCTTCAGACTTTCTTCCATTGGGTTAGTTCCAAAGAAGAAGTAGAAGAAATAGAAGAGGGAGGTCCCTCTTATCCATCATCTGCCACACTCAGCAGGTACACTAGTCAATAACTTTGTTGATAAAGAATAAACCAGATTTTGTTAAGCATCCCAGTTCTAGGCAAGTTATTAAGAGATTCTCAGAACCTTTGTTTGGGAAACTTAATATGCAAGCAGCGTTTAGACTCCTTCCAATCTAGATCATTAAATGGCTTTAAGAGATGATGGCCAGAAAAAAAAAAGAAAAAAAAAAGGAAAAATGTTGCCTGCCTCTCAGGTTGCAGACTTTTCTAAGCTTGCTACTGTCATAATTTGTATAATGTTAAAAGTGTTTATTCTACAATAAATACATATTGATTGTCCATATTGGCATTACATTAGAGATTACACATACTGTCAAAGATATGCTTTTGTGGAAATATATAAGATACCTGTCATCCATAATTTCTTTCTATGATAAAGTGTGCATAATTACAAAATGATTTTACCACCATGGCTTTTGCCACATCAAATAAATTAAAGGTAGCAGCATATCAACATGTATTGTGTGTAACTAAATACCTGAAAATGTTTAAGTTTGCTGTTAAGTAATTAAATGTGCTTTTTCTAGTAAAGAAGGGTGTTGGCATGGTACCATTAATTTCTTCTAGAAAGTTAATAAAACTTTCATAATATTTCTTAGAGTATTATAAGTGTTGTTGAAATCTAAGTAAGTCTTTGAACATCGCTGCAGTTAAAAAAATATATTTTATTTTCTGGAACAGATTCTGCATGTTACTTTAGTTGTTAATGTGTGTTTTAATGGCAGCCCTTCGCAAACAGCCTAGTTAGCCCTGTTACAGTAGGGTTTATTGAGATTAAATAGTAATGTTGCATTTCAGACTACAAAAAACATTTACACCTGCAATATTTCAACAGGACCATTGCATGCATTTATAATATAGATTTTACATATCAGATGTTGAGAATCTAAGGGTTGAAACAAACTGGTTGCAGTTTGTGTAACAGTATGTTTTGGATGGTACTTAAAGCAAAATTAATTATAAAAGCAAACCCCTCTTACTACACACAGTGGTGAGGAAAAGGCAGACTGAACTACTGATCAGTTAATGCTTTTAGATTAAACCTCTGGTCACACTTTGCATAGTTTTCCTTTCCACTGCAACAAAAATGACGGCATACGGTATTTATAATAAATATGAGTTCTGAAAATGTTTGTGTTACTAAATGCTGTGGGACCTGGATTTAGTTCCTGCCAGGAGTCTTTATAGCTGTTAAATCTCAAGTCTGTGTTGTGAAAATAGTAATAATGCTTTGGGGAGTGGAAACAGTTTCCAAATATGTTGTGTGACATATACTGTTTAGTTTCAGACATTCAAGGTTTGGTTCTTGAATGCTGATCAGCATATGATTTGAAGCATTTGATGCAGTTATAAGTGTGCGTAGAGTCAGTTACAGCAGCAAAGTGTAGTAGCAGAAACATTAAGTAGCTCTGACAGCTGTTAGAACATTAAGGTGCAGTGGCTTGTTAGAAATGCCAGATAATTATTGCTAAACCCATACTGGATGCTTTATACATGCTGACTTGTGGAAATATGATTTCTTTATTTCATTACAGCTAAAAGATGAAGTTCTTCACTGAAAAATGGACAATCACAAACACTACAAGGAGTCCAGTTAACAAAACCTCTTGCTTAGAGTGACATGGATGAGCTCTATTATATGTATAAAAAAATGTGCCTATGCAAAATGAAATATAATTTGCTGTGTGATTAAAATTGTGTTCCAGTTACCAGTCTTTTATATATAAAATGTGTTGCATAATTGCAGGTTGTGTTGCAGCATGGAGTTGTCTAATACACACTAATTTCTAAAAGGCGAAAGAGCATTCAGTAATATAACTACTTATAAAAATGCTATTCAGGCTAGGAACTTTTCAGATAAATTACATTTATTGCATTCTTTTTAAAGTAAAAATACTTATGAATAACGTGGTTTACTGCAATGACATACCTTGGGTTTTCAGCGACGGCAATAACATTGCAAATATAGAAATGGAAACATTTAAAGGGTATTATAATGACATATATATTGCATTTTTTTCAAAAATAACACAGATACAACAGAAGCTAAAGAAATTGTGCCACACTACTATTGTGGTTTTATAGTGTTGGTTCAAAATACTCCAGTCTTTAGTTTGTTGGAAGGTGTGCCATTTTGTGCAGATAGTGTTTCATTCTTGCAGAAACATAGTTAGGGTAGGGTGATAGGGGAAACTACCCCAGGTGCAAGGTTTTTAGGAAATGTGACTCACAGTTCTGATAAGGAGTACATTGCAGTACTAACATTCAGAAATGAATGTGGATACTGCAATTCTGATCAAGACTGAAGTGTTAAAATGTGTTGTGTGTTGTCAGAGGTACAGCAATTATAGCAATATGTTCATTACATTGGTAGCTAGCAATTTTCTGAAGTTTCAAGCAAAACACATTTTGTTTTGATTTTCAACTTAAGAGTTTTTTTTAACCCTCAGCTTACAGTGTAAGGGTGCTACATCAGGGAACAACTCCAGAAACTAGATGAGCTCACTATGATTCTATATCCTTGTGTACACGCTCACTATGATTCTATATCCTTGTGTACACGCTCACTATGATTCTATATCCTTGTGTACACGCTCACTATGATTCTATATCCTTGTGTACACGCTCACTATGATTCTATATCCTTGTGTACACGAGGGCTTTCTCTTTTAATTTGAGGTTCTATACACATATCAAGGTATGCATTGACTTCAGAATTGCCCGCAGATACGTATTTGTGGTCAGGTTGCCTTGATGTTGTACAGTAGTTCCTGACTTGCATTAATGGTACAACTCTATTTCTTAAACTTACCCGTGCTTTGGCATTTGATCAGTTATTTGTACATGCATGTATATAAAAGCTGTCAAATTTTCATCCACCATCTGTAGGAAAAACAGCTACAGTAATATATACATATTTATTTTTATTTTATTTTAAGTGCTATAATCCTTTAAAAACTAAAATTGGTATTGTGAAGAGGCAATTTATTAGACTCTCTAGGATGATTTCTGAAGAAGAATTCCTTGTTGAGTGTAATACACTGATGGAGATGTTTTTGGATAGAGATTGTCCTAAGGAAAGTTATATTTCCATTATAAGCAGGTTTTAAGTAGGAGAAAAAAAATGATTTTCCTCCTATTTTAGGCAATGACTCTTTCAATTTACATGTTATTAGTCACAAAACACCCTTGTTGAGTGAGTGTGATAATTTTACCAATGCATTCATTTTACAGTACGGTCCTACGAATTATGGTGTTACTAATATTACAGTAAACTCTCAGTTAATCGACACCCATGGGGATTGATAGATGCCAGATAACTGTAGTTTCTGGTTGCTTGAGAGTTAATATTAAAATACGTATGATTAATACTCTACCCTATAATATTTGTTTGGTTTGACTTGTTCTTAGGTTGGGAAGAGAGGGAATTTATTCCTATCTTCCTTTTTAAAACTCTAAAACTTTAAAAAAACATAAGATATGTTTCTGTATGGGGGGGGGGCAAAAAGTGCAACACATGAAAATTGTACTGTATTTCTTTGACTTCTTTTTCTGGTTGCTTGAGAGCTTTGGTTGCTTGAGTTCCAGTTAACTGAGAGTTTACTGTATTAGGAACAAGTGGAATATTTTAAAAGCTTTTGATCCTAAGAAGTTTGTAACCCCCCATAAAATGGCTAGTAATATAAAACATTATTAAAGAAAGGTGATATTAGAGATAAAAGAAGTGAGACCACATGAAAGAGTAGCTATTGCCATCAACGTACTTATATTTTTACAGATTCTAAAGCAGTATTATCATATTCTCATGGTCAACATGTGATATGTTTTAAAGATGGTAATTGCTAAATGAAAGGTCTAGTATATTTTGCATTAAGTTCAGCATGCAAACATTTTTATATAGGTAAAACTGAGAAGTCACTACGTGAAAAAATTGATGAGAATTGGCAGGATATAAAATAGGATTATTAAAAATGCACTTTATAACAATACCACTTTATGTGGGTGAGTTACTAAGTTTATGTTTGCCATTGCTGAAGTAGTTAATAGAGACCTTCGAGGTGGATGTTGGGAGAACACTTTAGAATATAGAAGGCTGTTGTGCCAATTAAGACTGAATACCAATGACAAATATGGGTTAAATGAAACTATTTCAATTTAAACAGTTTTGAGCATGAGGGCTGTTAAGTTATGATTTTATGTTATACTTGATTACACTTATTTTTAACATTTTATATATTTTTTAATATTAGAAGCATTTATGATATATATTTTTATTTTTAGTTCACCATATTTTAAGTGTGTACTGTAGCTTTAAGAATATAATTGGTTATAATTAGCAGTTTATTGGAGTTTTTATTTAAATGTGTATGGTGGGGAATGTTTTTAGTGCTGATGAAGTCTTTTATTTAATAAGATGAAAGTGCTTAACTCTATTAAACTGTAAAAATATATACTTTCATTTGTGGACTTTGTTTCTATTATTTATGATATTTAGCTGTTATTTTGGCATGTTCAACAGTGCATGTTCTTTTGGATTGGCAGAAGGCAAAACAATTTGGTTACTGGTTCTTCTGATTTTCTGCACTTTTGGGTCCTTTTTTTATGTATGCAGTAAAGTGTGTGTGTGTGTGTGTGTGTGTGTGTGTGTGTGTGTGTGTGTGTGTGTGTGTGTGTGTGTCTGTGTGTGTGCACGCGCGTGTGTGTCTGTGTGTCTGTGTGTGTCCGCGCGTGCGTGGGTGTGCGTGTGTGCGTGCATGCGTGTGTGTGTGTGTGTGTGTGTGTGTGTGTGTGTGTGTGTCTGTGTGTCTATGTGTGTGTGTCTCTGTGAGCATCTTTCAAAGGATGTATTGTACCAGCTGAATGCCAGGATAAGCTCTGACTCCCTGTGTCTCTGACTTATATAAAGTGGGCAACAAAGAGGAAATTAATGAATAAATCAAATAATGAATAAATAAATGAATTCCAGATTGAAATAATTAAATATTTAATTTATATGTGGACAACATTAAAAGTAGATAATGATGTTAAATAAAACGTTTTTTTATCTTAATACATATGTTGAAATGCTGAAATCTTATTAGATGCAAAAATATATGATTTAAAGTTAAATTGTACAGTATACCCTCTGTAATATAGCAACATTTGTTATAAGCACATTCCATGAGGTAGTACTGTTAAATTCAGTGCAGCTATTATTAAATCATTCATGTTGTGATCAAAAGTTTGTTCCAGTGCATGTATGTGCTATGCCCTCATTTACATTACAGAATTAAACGCTCAGTCATCAGTAATTGAACTTGGAATGGCCAGGTGCATGGTTTATGGCTGAAATGCTAACAGTGGAACAATGTGCACTCTTAGACATTTTTTACATATTTTTTTGTCAAGCAAAACCAATAAATTGATGCAAATAGCAAAATAAGTATCTAGTGTTTCAGGAGATGCAATCTGTTACAAAAAACAAGGAAATGTGATATGTCATTATGCCCCCACTTATCAAAAATGGCAGTCATTGAAAGTACTCCCCCTACCAAAATAAAATAACATAATGTGCAGTGTAGCCATGAGCATTGCCCCAAAAATGTAATAACACTGAGTCATACCTGTATTGAGAAAGTGGGTTCCTTTTGATAAGCTTTTGCCTTTGATGAGAGGGAATGTGAGACATCCTGTTGTCTAAGATAAAACCTTTGTTACAGAAAACACTATATACTTGCCTATTTTTAAATTAAACATTTTATTTTGTGGTTGGCAATCATCATGAGACAAGGGGGTGTTCCTGTTCTCTACCAGAGTTTCCTTTTTATATATGGTAATTTACCAGATATGCCACAGTTAAAACTGCAATGCACAATGAATCTTTATTATCTTCAGTTGTACAGTTATGCAAAACATTATGGGACAGATTCCTTAACAGGTACACCAGCCCAAATGACAACATGCTATTTGGTATTCACTAAGCAGCTCTACATGACTTGTAGAGCTGACAAACAATGATAAACGGCAGAATATGCTATTGAAAGTGCAAAGGGACAAAGTACATGCTAATTAACAAATCCAACATGGTGGAGCCATTCGGGAAGCTATCAAGCAATTGTGCAACACTCGATTTTGGCTTTTACCACATACACCAAACCTCTTTGGAATACAGGCGTGATTACATTTAGAAGAAAAACAAAACAGGTTGCTGCTGCTATTTTTATGCTATATATGCAAACAGCTTTAAATCAGGGTATTGTTGCTGCCACAGCCATACCTCGAGCAAGAAGAAAAAAGATGTTAGACCTTGTTTGACTTATCATGCACTGCATGAAATAGAAATTGTTGAGAGATATAGGCTAACCAGGGAAACACTGGAGGAATTATGCAACCCCTGCTGTCCCCACCTCAAGCTCTGGGGAAGTCATAGAGCACCCATCCCAGTGGAAAAAAAAGTATGTTTTATCAGTACATATACTAGCAACTGGTACATTCTAGAGACCCTCACGGGGTACATTAGGGTTGTTGGAGGAATTAGCCTCTAGAATATAGCATCAGTTTTTAAATGCAGTGCTACTACCTGCAAGGGAGCACATCTGTTTCCCACAAAACTAACAGGAGTGAGCAAAATCATCTACAATGTTTGGCAGGTAACTCAGGCAGTTTCTATGAATCATGCATATGGCACACTTGTGGGCTGCACAACAGGTTTGCTAGGGGGGACATTTTTCAAGGGCATCTAGTGGGGTATGTAGATTATGCACAGGAGTTCTATCTCATGGCACCCATGAGAAGCCCACACAAACCCAATGACCAATCATACAAAGAATCTATATCATAAAATGTGTGTTTAAACTGCTAAAATCAAGGTTCCATTTCCTAGACATATCAGGAGATGCACTGCAGTTTGACTCAGACACCTCTGCTGAAATACTTACAGTCTATGCCATGTTACACAATATATTACTCAGGAAACAGCTTCAACAAGAACAGCAATGGGCTGGCCAATGTTTCAAGGACCATAGGCAATGCCAGGAGAGGCAGAAACAGCAGAAGGTACAGATGAGGAGTCTAAGGGAGAACCACCAGCTGCAGATGTTGCTGGCAGAGAGAAGAGTGCACAGCAAGTCCTGGCTTTGGCTAAGAGGCAAAGGAGAGCACACACTATCTAGCACAAAGCCTAAGATCCCATTCATGTACAAACAGGAAAATTGATGTCTTTCAAAAAGCACAGCGATTACTTAACCATGCAATTTCTGTGTTCGGATGGCATCCCCAAGGACACAACTTGTACCTACACTAATGACAAGGTAAGTAAGGAAATATGTCTATGCTTCTAAGCAGACCATTTCTCTAAGGTTTACAGTTATGTCTGTAATATCTCCTCTGTCAGATTTTTGCTAAATTCACTTACTTGTTACAAACAATACCGAGCATCAAACATTTCAATTGACCGTCATCTATAAAACATAGATCAAGTCAATTATACCTTCATTTGCACAACTAAACCAAGTGGCAAGTCTGCAATGCATAATGCTTCCATTGCTGTCATGTTAATACTAACTGAAATACAAGTTTCAACAATTACATAAACAATCATTCACAAAAGAGTATGAGTAAGAAATCAACAGCTTTTCCTCTTCAATGCATATTGATAAATGCAAGCATGTGAATAAGCAAGCATTAGCTATCCACTGTGTGCATCAGACATATATATAATCCAAGTCACAAAGACATGTGCAAAGGTCAGGGCACAGTCATCATCATTATTTGCACAGGGTGGGGAGAGTGGGTGGCAGAAGGCCAAGGCTGACACCAAAGAAATGAGTGCATGTGAGTGAGAAACACATGTATCTATCAGAGTATACAGTGGTCAGGGCCAGTAACAACAGATGTATAGCACTCAGCAGTACAGTTTAGACAGTTTGAATATGTGTGAAGTGCTATGGGAAAGGGAACCATTTTTTTTTTCTATTTATGTGTCAGCATAGACACAGTCAAGCACTGTGCTAGCAATATGTACTTGCATCTCAGACAAATGTGAGCCATGAATGGTCGAGCACTCAGTTCAGCAGCAACATCCCCTGACCAGAAGAAGCATGTTTTCTAGGAGTAGCACTGCTACTTCCATAGCCCTGGCTAGAAGATGGGGTGCTACCTGAACTTGAGCGATATCTGCTTGATGAGCTCTCCTCAAGACTATGTCCAGTACCACAACCCCGAGGCATACAATGCCTGGGTGTGGACACCACAATCATTGATGCAGCAGTGGATGTAGTGTCCCTACAGGAGTGGGATCTTGCATGGCCACATCTGCTAACACCAGAAAATGTAATGGCTCTTGGGCCATGTGGATGCCCATTATCCCCCAACAGATGTTCCATAACAGACACTGATGGATTTAGTGTGTCATTCATCTTGTCTAAGGAATTACCCACATCATTGAGGAAGTCACCCACATCAGAATGCACAACATTTAATTGCTACACCTTCTCTTCTGAGGCCAAGGTAGAACACACATGTGCCTCCACTATGGTCCTACACATACATCTAGTGGCACCTAATGACACACCAGCATCAGGAGGAGAGTGAGCAGCAGGCTTCCTCTGAGCACCCCTACCAGGCCTCTGGTGTGTGCTATGCTCTCATTATGGCTATCAGAAGGAACTGGATCTGCAATTGGAGTAACCACGCTAGCCTGATCAACTGTGTCTCCTTAGTCCTGTCCTATATCACAGGTCTTCGAGTCACTGGTATGCAAAGGCCAACTGTCTTTGTCCAAAATATGGGCAGGGGATGTGGGAGCCACAATTCAGTGACAGACTTACTCTCTGTACCCTGAGACTGGCCTTTTTCATCTCCATCATCATCATCAGAGGCTTCCAATATTCCAGTATAATGTAGTAGGAGTTCCATGGTGCCACTCTCAGGATCACCTAAGATAACAACAAGCAGAAAAATGGAGAATAAAATCAATCACATATTTTCCTCATACAAAAGGTATGTTTAACTTTAACACATGATAAAGCAACACAAACGTTACTTTCATATAGACCTGAACCTATCTTTTGTACAGTAAAAACAATAACCAAATGTGTGCTTACCATGTGCAGGTGGGCTGTCAAGCTGCAATCCTGAAATGCCTCTATGTGAAGAATGGAAAAACATCTGGTTAGTATCACAATACAAATGAAAGAAGAAACAGGAACAATTATTTTTTTATTTATTTGGCATTTGTTTGTTGAATGTCCAACTGGGTATGAGCACATTTTCAGAGGAGGCCCACGGAGAAAAGTTCCACAGTACAATTCATACAGAGTTACAAATCAACATTGCTTACAAAGACTAAGGAAATCACACAGGAGTACAACTTGTGAATACAATAAAAGAAGAAATGGTAAACAAAAAGGTGGCGGTATGAATATGTTGCATTTAGTTCAAACCCCTCCCCCCAAAAAATACTTATTTTTGCTCAAAATCCTCTTTCATGAAAAAATAAATAAATACATAAATAAAATGCTCTTTTTGAAGGGGTGTGATGATGCCCTCTGTACTTTACCTCTTTGATTATACACATAGTGTAATTTACTAGCTAACAAAGTCAACAAAAGTAACATGATTTTTGCAATTTCTGAAATCATTGGCCATAAATCACAAGAGATGCACCTTTTATGATATTCTGCATATGCATACTTCTACAGTGATTATTTGGATTTAATTTAAAATGTTTAATTTAAATTTTATAGCACAAAGCAATACAGTCTCACAATGAAAACAGACAACATTAAAATTTCTCTGCCCTTCAAACTCATATTTATTGAAATAGCACTGAAACCTACATTCAAAGAAAATGCATCTGGCCAGTGACAGAAAGAGTTTATCTTTGGGCTGTTTTCAAGTCATACGCCCCTTGCGCACATATTTAGGACCATGCATACATGCATGTGGCTTCTTTGATTCACCTTCCCGATTGTATTAAATTATATTCCTTATATGACCTAAAATGGTGGTGCCTTCTGTGGCAGCAGCTACTTTGGCTCCTGGTGTGCATTTTGAATTTTTGTATATTTTTTGTTGACTTACTATCTATTTGGGAGTCCATTTGTTGGTCGGCATTGCAGTAGTCTGCAGTGGTGGTGTTTTTTGGGCTTAGGCTATGGATTTGCTGCATTTGTGGAGATCATGGCTGTTTTGGATCATTTGTCAACTAGGGCCATTGAGGACCTATTGCAGTTACAACAAAGGTTAATGGCTGAAACCTGGCTTGGTCTACTGGTTTGGATGACCAGAGGTATCGTTTTGGGACTTAAGATGATGTGGTTGTTGAAGATGAAGCTGGTGATGGTGTGGATGGTGATGGTGGGGATTGTTGCAGCTGCTTGGCTTCTTGATCACCTTAGTCATTGTGATAATTTGGGCCTTTAAATGTTGGCAGTTAAGTCTGGGTTTTGTTGAATTGGGGGAGACCCATCTGGGACTTGTGACATTAATGTTGGTGAAATTGAGTTAGCGCCGTTATGGATGTTGTAGATGGTGAGGATAGCTGTGATCGATGTGATGGGTTGAAAATGGTTGATGCAGATGTGGTGCCTTCAGATGACTTGGACTGTTGTTGTTATTGTTTGTGTTGTTGTCATATATGTGTACTTTGCTTATGTGTTTGTTTGCACATGAGCTTAGAAAAACGCAATTCCGTTCAGCTGTGCACTGTTGAAGTATGGTCTGAATGGCAATAAAATTTACTTTCACTTTGACTTTACTTTGACTTTGATGTATATAATACAGCACCATGTGTTAGAGCCTGTTTCAAATTTGTAGTTTTGAACATTTTTCCAGTAAGCAATGAAATAAAGTGGTTGAACCAATTATGACAAAACGTCCCAATTCAGAACATTTCCATCTTAAGAGTCTACTCAAACATCTGTCATTACAATTCAACAATATCAGTAAATATGCACAATCTCTGCAGGAAAATCTCTGCAGGAGTAGTAGTCATATAAATAATTCCACATTAAAGAGATCTGTAACTAATGAAGAGGTTGCTACTAGCAAACAACTTTATATTTCAGTGTTTCATCTACAAATAAAGTTCCTGTTGCCCTTGAAGAATAAATAGGCTATGTTATATTTAAAAAAATGGTAAGCTGACAATATTGCAGTAGGTAATGGATGACAAACTGACAACAGGTTTATAGTTTTAAGACATCTCATCCAAAGGAGGATATACTCTGGACTGCAGCACCCCACCCCCCTTAAAGTACAGCACAGTATCAGTAATCTTTCTACATACTGTGGGAATAGAACCCATAGCCTTCTGCATAAAAAGTGAGCTCTTCCCTTGAAGTTCACAATTCTTTGAAAATGCACTTAATACTCAACTGCTTGAAACTCATTTTTTTAACAGCTTGGTGGTTGGGGTACAGGATTCAGACTCTTGTTTCCTGTAACCACCGTACAGGATTTGAGCCTGAGCAAACTAACTAACCACATGCTATACCTATCTGAAGCATTTTACATACACACACACCAATGATGAATGAAACAGAACCTTCCTTGATGCAGTTAAATATATACACACACACACACACACACACACACACACACACACACACACACACACACACACACACACACACACACATGATGTACACACACCTTGTTGGGTTAATTGCAGGAATCCCATCCAGGATGAATGAAACAGAACATTCCTTGCTACTGTTATACAGACAAACCACTTTGAAAGGTCATTGACAGCTGAGAGTTAAGTTTTCTCTCTGCTAAAGACTTATGAAGCATATGTTCCTTATGTTTAGAAGCATGCATCATTTTTCTCTCATTTATTATCTATCAACTGGGATATAAATGTTTAAATTTATGCAGCTCACTGCAGTGTATGATGAAAAGAAAGTCTGATTACAGTCCTTTTTAGTTAACAGACACATATACATAATGCTCATGAATTGTGCAGGGCAAACTGTCTTAGAAAAGTGTCTCCGTGACAACCTCTATTATAATTTTCAGCCTTTTATGAACAAAGAAAACTGCTTACATTGCGAAAAAAGGCATAACTTTTTGGTGTATTTATATTGTACATAACTGGTCATTTATTTAATCTTACTTAAATACCAAAGCAGACACATACATACAAAATGGTCACTCTTTGATTTAGTATAGTACAATAAGGATAGGAAATATTAAATCTAGAATGCTGCAGCAAATACCAAAATAATGGCTAATCACGCTACTAGTACTGAAAAGAGATGTTCCTCCTGCTTAGAGGTTGTAATCTGCATTTGTCTTCATTAGCTGCCTGCAATATTACCAGTAAACATTTTCACATCTTTTGTATTAATGCAAAAGCACATCCAGATAGCTTAATAATAGTGAATATGTTACACTCAAGTTCTGGCACTTCACAGGCTGTTCATTGCCTGAAAATAAGCTGCATACCGTATTTTCATTCCTGTATAAAGGACTTAAAGTGGGAAACAGCAGTCAACTACAGAAGACGGTATCACTTCTGATAACAGACAGATTCTAGAGATCATTCACTTTCCTAAAGTACAGAGCAGCATGGAGGGGTGTCCACAGTGTCACTGAGACCCAGAAACAAGGTTGTAGGAAGGAAGTGCTGTTACTGATAAAAGTAGAGTGAACAGACTGCAGGAAATATAGAGATGCAGACAGCAACAAAAGAATGTAACATCTTCTCATATTTAAAACTCTGGGTGAGGACAGAAACGAAGAACAGGACATCTGTGTGACAAAGGATGCACACACATGATGCAACAGCTGGAAGATGTAGTTCATCGAAAAGGCCAAATCATTGATTTCTTTCTAAGGGAAAGAAACCGGTTGGCCATTCCATTACATCTGCCCTTTTTCCCACTGTAGTGCAATCTCTTAGAATATTTAGTTAGATGGGGATGTGGGGGGCCACAGCCCTCCATGTTGGAGGTGTGGGGGGTGAAGCCCCCCACTTAAAAGTATTTATTATTTTGTGGTGTTCGTTGTTGGCCTACCAATTTCTTTAACTTGGAAAGAAATCGGTTATTTGGCCATTCGATGAACTGAAGCTTCGAGATTTTCATGTCAACTAAAGGCTGTTCTTAAAGAAGAATGTCCTTAAAAATAAAATCAGTATATATTTTTTTTAATTAAAAAGTAAATGTGATGGTCCCTTGGCAAGTGAAGTCAAACTTCAGGGGGCAAGGTGCCAGTACACAGTAGCGGTGCGTACCATCACAAAAAAGCCCTGATTTCTGGGATAGATAAAGATTAGTGTAAGAACAGATAGAATAAACACTAGAAGGTTAAGGAATTATAAAAAGTTTATGCTAGAAAGTAGATAATGCAGGAAGGGAAGTAGGATAGATCAAGAAAAGTCTGTTAAGACTTGGGACAAGGGAATAGAAAAGAGTACTAAGATGGCGTGGAGTATGAGCATATCCAATTATTGGTTAGATGTTCTTTCAGCCTGGACTTGAAGGAATAGAAGTGGGGTTTAAGTCTGTTTGATTCTGGAATGCTATTCCACGATTTGACAACAGAGTGAGAGTACAAACTAACACTGTTAGATCATTGAGGTTTTTAAATAGGCTCTATATCACATAATCAAAGACTAAAAACATCGACTCACCTTTAGTTGACATGAAAATCTCGAAGCTTCAGTTCATCGAATGGCCAAATAACTGATTTCTTTCCAAGTTAAAGAAATTGGTAGGCCAACAACGAACACCACAAAATAATAAACACTTTTAAGTGGGGGGCTTCACCCCCCACACCTCCAACATGGAGGGCTGTGGCCCCCCACATCCCCATCTAACTAAATATTCTAAGAGATTGCACTACAGTGGGGGAAAGGGCAGATGTAATGGAACGGCCAACCGGTTTCTTTCCCTTAGAAAGAAATCAATGATTTGGCCTTTTTGATGAACTACATCTTCCAGATTTCCATGCCGACTAAAGGTGAGTCGATGTTTTTAGTCTTCAAACATATGATATAGACCCTTTAAATAGGGAGTAGCTACTTGTGACCCAATTAAAGGACTTGAGAGCAGAGCAACGGTGAGAGTAGTGGGCTTGGCCGATGGCAAATTTAGCTCTTTTTATAACATTGACTATGTTTTATGAAGATTGTTTAGAATAGGTGAAGCGTATAGAAGGGCGGGTAAGAGATAGGTGGTAGCAAGGGTTACTCTTGCAGAGTTGGAGATTAATTTCTTAGACCTATACATCATGCCCAATTTTGTATAATTTTTTTATGTTGTTGCTGATATGCAGGTCAAACTTAAGACTGTTGTTGATAGCTACACCTAACAGTTTTGCATGTGAAACCACATCAACTGAAGTATAATTCAGAGAAGTAATAGCAAAGTTAGAAGTATCTGGAGAAAATTGTTTTGGTAAAAATAGAAGAAGTTTAGTTTTTTGGGGGGGATTAAATAGTAGATTGATGTTGGTGAGCCAAGACTCAATGGAATTGAATGCTTCTTGAGTTAAACTCTTGAGATGAGAAAGATTCCTGGCAGAGCAGATTAATGTAGAGTCATTGGCAAATCCAATTAGGGTGACTTGTTTGGTGGCAGTATTAAGATGGTTAATAAAAATGTTGAAGAAGAGTGGACCTAGTATTGAGCCTTGGGGTACCGCAGTGCTGACTGGTAAGTAAGGAGATAAGTTATATTTCCATTATACAGACTGATATCTGTTAGAGAGATAGCTAGTGAACCATTATAAGGATGTTTCAGTTAAAT
This sequence comes from Protopterus annectens, assembly GCF_019279795.1. NCBI lineage: Eukaryota > Metazoa > Chordata > Ceratodontiformes > Protopteridae > Protopterus > Protopterus annectens. Next base: position 241,161,235 of record NC_056729.1, on the reverse strand, counting down.
TCTGATGACCTTAATCAGTTTGAAGAAATCTGCCATTTCAAGAAAGGAACAGAGGAGGTTTCTAATGATCCATTTGAGAGTGGTGAGACCGCCACTTTTCTGTTAATTCATCTTCTTCTGATTCCTATAAAGACATTGCTTCTGCTCTGAATGGTAACCACAATCCTTTTTATTTCAGTTGTGGAAGAACCAGATACTGTGTATAATGGTCAACATAAAACATTTAGTGACCAACTTAGAGAAAGGGCTTAAAAAATATTGAGCTCTCTACACTGAGAACAGATATTTTGAACATTATATTCAGTTATGTATTGTACCTAAAGGTCTATGAGTTTTTAAAGAGACTAATGACGTCAATGGAGATGATCCATTTTTTATTAAATTAGTAGAGCTTTTAACAACTAGAGATACAATTTTTGAAATTATTGATTAAAAACAAATCTAGAAGCTTTGGAGAATGTCATCAAAGGAATATTGGATAGTTCTTGTGAAGCTAAACATGAATACATTTTCTTTTGGTGAATGTAGACTGTTATGAGAGAACTGTCACCGCTCATAAACAAAAAAAAAAAAAAATGAGCAGGATCTTTTAACCTACAAGCCCAAAGCTGCTTATATTACTGAGAAGAATAGCGATTCAAGAAGGGCAACACAAAATCCAAATGTTTGTTCTTTTTATTATAATTCTGTTTCTTTTGATCATACCCAGCAATTAAGGGGACCTGGCACTTCAAATATTAACAACAGCATAAGAGGAAATGATGACATCTCTTTTGAATCACAAGTAACTCTTCTAAATCCACAAGTGTGGTTTTAGCTGGTGAGAATTATGAAGCAAACTTTCCTACTTGATTACAAGGATCTTTAAATGACAGCTCTAATATGGAAAAGAAAGATGAGCAGACAAAAAACTTCAAGGCAGGGAAAACACCAACAAAACAGCAACCAGGGCAGAGTCGGAACAAAGCAAGAAACAAAATAATTAATACTATTCATAGTGTCAGTCCAGCTGGGACTAAGACTTTTAATTTAAGTAACTTTTCTCTCAACAAACATCATTTGAGGTTTTTGAAAATGGGCTTAAACTTTATTTCAAGCCATAGAACTAGGCTTACTCAAGTTATTTTGGACTTGACATTTAACACAAGGAAACTCAATTTGTATTTTATTTTAAAATATGTTAGAAATAAAAATAGTTTGTCTAAACCTTCCGTATACAACCTTCCATTACATTTTACCATAGAGAGTTTAGAAACTGTTTGTGAGAGGGACATGAGAGGTTTTTTTTTGAAAAACTAGCATGTTATACCTTATTGTAAAGCTTTAAGAGAACTATGTGAGCTGAACAACTTAAGATTTATGAAAGCTGACAAGGGGGAGGGTTGGTGACAATGGAGGTAGCATACTACATTAAAGCTATAGAAAAAAGTGTTAGACAACAGGAAAGAATATCAGGAAATTTCCTTAATGTGATATACATGAAAAGTATAGATTCATTCAATACCATTTATATGATTTATTAATGAATGGTGAAATTGATTTGCAGTTTCACATTTTTTTAACTGTTGAGACAGCACATATAAGTGTATTATTTGGAATACCTAAGATACATAAAAACGCAACCCAGTCCTCATTCAGACCAATAGGCTCTGTAAGTAGAAATACTACTGAAGGAATTTATATATTCCTGCATTTCATTTTTAACCCCATTTTTCAACAACTACTCTCTTTTATAAGATATTCCTGGGATTTTCTTAACAACATTGGGAAGTTTAACCAGAAGTAATTATATTGTACTCAAAAGAATGTTTTGCTTACAATTGACATGGTATTCATGTTGATTCCACAAAAGGATGGAATTGATTTTGTTAGGAATTATTTAACCAAGTATACCAAATATGAAGCTACTACAGTACAATTATTTGTGACTTTATTAGGAATATTGCTTGTAAACAACATGTTCTTTTTTTAATAACAAGTATTTTGACAAAAAAGAGGTGTTGCAATAGGGGTAACTGTTGCCCTGGCTTATGCAAATATTGTGATAGGCTGGTTGGATAAAAAAAAATGTTTCCAAAAATATAGTTCTTTGGCAACATTGTTCTTCATAAAAGATTTGTTGATGAGACTTTTTTTTTATCTTGGAAGGAGATGTGGCTGGATTAGCTTTCGTTAATAGTCTAAATTATGCTTCTGTATTTTTTTAGTTTCACTGTAGGGGAATTTGTACAGGATTTTTTTATTTTTTTGAATGTAAAATTAACATGAAGTGAGAGTAATATAAAATTCCAAAGTGAGATACATAGAGAGGATACATTTTCTAATAGTTATCTCAATTTTTTAAGTAACCACCTGTACCAGATGAAAAGAAACATCCCTAGAAATTTATCAGGGGATCACGTATGATTACTGATGACAAGGATTTTCATAAAGAAATTAAGTTTATAACTATGCTTTTTATTGATAGAGGGTATAACCCAGATTTTTTGGAAAAGCCAGCACAGGAGATATTAAGAGGAACACACATAATTTTTAAACCTATTCTTCTTGATGGTAGTAAAAATAAAAACATATCTAATAACGGGAAAGTCTTTTAGAATAATAATACTAATAAAACACAGATAAACAAATTGTTCCTTGATGTGCGTTGTATATGTCAATAGATACCTTAGGCATCCGACATCTAATAGAAAGCAATTGGAAAGTTATTAGTGGAAACAAAGATTTGGTTGAGATTTTAGGTGAGAGACCATTGTTCGTGTATAAAAAAGATGTTAGTTTAAAACATCTGTTAGAGAAGGATGGAACTAAGATAATAACACCTGACACCAATAAAGGTAGAGGGACATATAAATGTTATGGTTGCTCAGTTTGTAGATTTGCTTGTGAAGGCCTATCTGTAGCACTGTCACATTTATCCTTTACAGTTAAACCTAGTTGATGATTTCATAGTGGTTCTGAGGAAGTAGTATACACTGGGGTCCATTCCAGATGTGATTGTTTTTACGTGGGTGTGACCACTATGTGTCTTGGGTATGACCACTATGTGTCTCAGTGATAAAATAACAGTTGTGGCCATTAAGATTAGAGATAACAACAATGCATATTTTAAACATACTATGGTATATGAAAAAATATAAAAAGTTTTATTTTGCTGTTTTGCAACAGGTTAATCCTGACAAGTGGGGTGATGATTTAAAAAAACAGGCAGAAAAAAGAGAAGTTCATTGGCAAATAAGGTTAAAGCTAGATTCTCTACCTGGTTTGAATGAATATGTTAATATAAAGTGTTTTTTAAAGGACATCAAATTGAATGGGTGCAAAACAATTTATTAATTAAAGGTGGAGCACACCAGTTTCAAGTATATTGAGTTAATTAGAATGATAACATTGAAGTCATGTTATTGGTTGCAAAAAGCATTCAGTGTATATAAGGAGTTTGTTTTAAGATGTTTTTGTATGTTTTCTGATGAAGTGTCATGAATGCAGATATTAAAAGAAACTAGTCCTTCTGAGTTATTTGTGCTCTAAGAGTGCTTTTATTTTATTATTGTTTTGGTTTGAGTACACTTTGGCCTCAGTATTGGTTTTGTTTTTCAGTAATTTCATGTTTCAGTTAAGCCCAGAAGAGATTGTTGTGATAAGAGTTTGGGGTGGGAAGCAGTATCAAAGACTTTGAAAAGATCTAAGAACAGAGAAGAGACAAAGTTTCCTGATTCATGAGCTTTGTTGACAGTGTCAGTAAAGGATAGTAGAGAGTGATAGTGATGTGTGCTAGTATGAATCCATGTTGGGTGGGAGACAGAAGATTATTGTCAAGTAGATATTGCATAAGTTGTTTATGGATACATTTTTCTAAAAGTTTTGATAATAGTGAAAGAATAGCAATTGGGCTAAAGTTAAAAATTTCTGTGGAGGTCCCACTTTTGTGGAGGGGAAGGATGAAGGATTTTTTTTCCACAGGGAGGGGACATAAGCTTCCCTAATACCTCTATTAATAATTATGGAGACTGGGTAGGTAACTGAGTCAGCAGCTATTTTTAGGAATTAATTAGGACGATTACCTGCAGGGGAAACATGGCTTGAGCTTGCACAAAACGGATTTGATGAAGGAAGTGGGAATTGGTTGAAGGGAAAATCTGGACTGTCAGGACATAGGAGGGTGAGAGAAAGTAGAGGGTGAAGGAGGGAATTTGTAAGTGATGGAAGCTATACTATCGATGAAGTAAGAGTTAAACTGAGATGTATCAGAGGCGGTACCATCACAGAAGGGTTGGGGGGAGGACTGACTTCCTGGGTGTAGGATTTTTTGGTACTTTTCCATTATCGGTACAACAGGTCTAACGTGCTACAGCTGTTGTTTCGATAACAGAAAAGTAGTTTGGGTTAATGGCATTTTTGAATGTATAACTTCATATAGATATTTAAGCCAACTAATGTGTTCACCATGCCTCTACCCACCTCTGTGACTTATACTGCACCCAGTCTTCAACGTTAATTTTTTTCAGGGGATTTGGGTGACAGCGCAGAAACCAACTTCACTGACGGATGTAAAGTTTATCCAAACAAAACCCTGCTGGCATTAGCAAACCAAAAGACATGATTTTTCTTTGTAGCCCAGCAGAGGGGTGTAACAGCATGCTCTGGCTGTTAGTTTCACTTAAAAAGTGATTTACATGTCCCGCCAGTCGTGCTATCACTCAGCTCCACATTTGCAATCACAACAAGCCTTCTCACTGAGTTCTGCCAGCAGAGCAATGAAACAGGGAAATTAACATAAGCCAGAAGGCGACCAATTCCTTGGCTCGTAACGACCCTGTAACGTGCAAAGTTCATCTGTTAAGTGCAGACTTGCTCCTTTGTTTTAGTGCTGCCCTACAGGTCTGACTCCATCCTCATAGACACTTTAAATGCAAGGAGCTTAGTAGTTTTGTGACACAAGGAAGCTGAGCACAACAAACAGAAACACAAAATCAGAAATCAAATCGGGTATACTTTGATTTCAGGGAGGTAACTTGACAGTTTCAACGCGATCGTTCAGCTGTCATCTAGTAGCTTAACACGTCTGTTAAGCAGATGTATATAACATTTAAAAATAACCTCTATGTTTTTAACTGTATTATTAAAACAAATTTTTTTTACAGATATGTGGTTAGCAGACATGTTAAGGAACTGGATTACAGCTGAACAATCGCGTTGAAAGTGTTGCCCCGATAACGGAAAAGTACCGATTTTTTTGATAGTGTGCCGAAAGGTTTTTGGGCTGGATTTGTGCTGATCTTGTGGCTTTGCATAGAATTGTTTTTTTATTTATTTAAATAAACCTGTTTCTTACAAGGTTACTCAGTACTTTGAAATGCTATAAATTATTATGAGTTTTATGTTTTAGGTAGGTTGTCCAAGCCTTGTCTCTTTTTTGCATGAGTGATCTGGTACAGACAAAAAGACAAGGAGTATATTTGGTTTTGTCTCTTTTCCTTTTGGTGGGAGCTAAACTGTCTACAGTGTTTAGGAATGTAGAATTAAATTGTTCAGCAGCAGCATTTAGTGGTAAGTATTTAAGGAAGGAACAGTTAATGGAGTTTCATATACTGGTAAAGGCCTGATGGTCAGTGTTGGATAGGTTTCATACTGTCTTGTAGGTATGTTGTGTGCATGAATGACAGATAAGTCTAGTTGTGCAGATGGGGTGATGATCACTGGTAAAGGCTGGAAGTGTTTTGGATATAGAGAAATTGCTAGGATGGGACACCAAAATCCAATCAATAATTGAGACATTTTGGTTTGTGGAAATAGTAAAGGTTGGGTGAGTAATTAGTTGAGACACTCCAAATAGGTTTATGCTATCTGTAGGGAATTGTAAGTTAAGTTTCTGCCAGTCAATGCTGATATCACCTAATATTATTGTTTCCAGAGAGATATTTTTTGACACCCATGTAATGGTTAGTACTCTGGACTTTGAATCCAGTGATCTGAGTTCATATCTCAGTGGAGCTTTTACTCCCAAACCCCTGCTTACACTTATCAAGGGTATCATAATTTGTCAGGGATTTGGGATGTATGGCTAGACTTAAAAAGGCCCTTGTGGCTGTTAGCCTAGTAGACACCTTGAACCTATGGACCTATGAACTCATGAACCTATGATAGGATGCATTCCAGAGTTAATAATTTATTGCCAGAGGATATGTGTAAGGCTATAATGCAGAGACTTTTATTGTTATTTAATTTAAAGTAGGCCATGAATAGTTCAGCTTTGTTAAAGGAGGGTATGGATTAGTTGTGAGGGATTAAGAAGATAGAATCAGGATATATTACTGCAGCACTGCCTCCTTTTCTTTCAAGCTGATCAGCTCTCAACATGTTATAGCCAGGAGGAAGTACTTTGTTATCTTTTATGTGCAGTTTAAGCCAGGTTCTGCTGTTCACAAGTATTGAGTAAAAATGTTGTCATACAAAAATTTAGTGAACAGTTGGACCACCCAACCCCAAAGCAAACTCCACTATTTCTGTATATCTGAAGTCTGACTCAGTGTTCACACTCTCTCTCATCAGATATCTTAGATATATGCATATAAAGATATAACAATGACACTTGCATTTTACATACCTGGAATGTCTGCTTGTGACACTCTGAGTCTGTTATTCAAATTTGCACTAACATTAAAGATTCTACCCAGCCACTGAGGATGCACAAGCCAGTGCATTTCTTTGTGCCGGTCCCAAGCCCGGATAAATGGTGAGGGTTGCATCAGGAAGGGCATCTGGCGTAAAACTTCACCAAATCATTTCATGTAGTCACCAGTAAATATTTCCATACCGGATTGGTCAAGGCCCGGGATAACAATGACTGCCACCAGTACTGTTAGCCAACAGGGTTCTGGTGGAAATTGGGCTACTGTTGGCCAAAGGAGAAGAAGAGGTGGAAGGCATGGCTGAAGGCAGGAAGAGAGGAGAAAGGCTAGGACTGTGGTAGTGAGGGTTGGAACTTTGAATGTTGGCAGTATGACTGGTATAGGGAGAGAGCTAGCTGATATGATGGACAGAAGGAAGGTTGGTATATTGTGTGTGCAAGAGACCAGATGGAAGGGAAGTAAGGCTAGGTGTATCGGAGGTGGCTTCAAATTGTTTTATCATGGTGTGGATGGGAGGAGAAATGGCGTAGGAGTTATTCTGAAGGAACAGTATGCTAAGAGTGTTTTGGAGGTGAAAAGAGTGTCGGATAGAGTGATGTTTATGAAGCTAGAAATTGATGGTGTAATGATGAATGTGGTTAGTGCATATGCTCCACAAGTTGGGTGTGCAATGGATGAAAAAGAAAAATTTTGGAGTGAATTGGATGAAGTGGTGATGACTGTACCCAAGGGTGAGAGATTGGTGATTGGAGCAGATTTCAATGGGCAGGTTGGTGAAGGGAACAGAGGGGATGAGGAAGTGATGGGTAGGTATGGTGTTAAACAAAGGAATGCATAAGGTCAGATGGTAGTGGATTTTGTGAAAAGGATGGACATGGCTGTGCTGAATACATATTTTAACAAGAGGGAGGAGCATAGGGTGACATACAAGAGTGGAGGAAGATGCACACAGGTGGATTATATCTTATGTAGGAGGGCCCGTCTGAAAGAGATTGGAGACTGTAAAGTGGTGACCGGAGAAAGTGTAGTTAGGCAGCATAGGATGGTGGTTTGTAGGATGATGTTGGTGATCAAGAAGAGGAGGAGGAGTGTGAGGGCAGCACCAAGGATCAAATGGTGGAAACTGAAAAAGGGTAATTGTGAGGTGGAGTTCAGGGATAAGTTAAGACAGGCACTGGGAGGCAGTGAAGAGTTACCAAATAGCTGGGTAACTACAGCAGAGCTAGTAAGGGAGACAGCTAGAAAGGTGCTTGGTATCACATCAGGACAGAGGAAGGACGACAAGGAGACATGGTGGTGGAATGAGAAAGTACAGGAGAGTATACAGGCAAAGAGGTTGGCCAGGAAGAAGTGGGATTGTCAGAGAGATGAAAAAAGTAGACAGGAGTATAAGGAGATGAGGTGCATGGCAAAGAGAGAGGTGGTGAAGGCTAAGGATAAGGCATATGAAGAGTTGTATGAAAGGTTGGACACTAAGGAGGGAGAAAAGGACATGTACCGATTGGCTAGACAGAGGGACCGAGCTAGGAAAGATGTGCAGCAGGTAAAGGTGATAAAGGATAATGAGGGAAATGTACTCATAAGCAATAATTGAGGAGATGGAAAGAGTACTTTGAGGGATTGATGAATGAAGAGAATGAGAGGGAGAGAAGGTTGGATGATGTAGGGATAGTGAATCATGAAGTACAATGGATTAGCAAGGAGGAAGTAAGGATAGCTATGAAGAGAATGAAGAATGGAAAGGCTGTTGGCCCAGATGACATACCTGTGGAGGCATGGAGGTGTTTAGGTGAAATGGCAGTGGAGTTTTTAACCAGATTGTTTAATGAAATCTTATAAAGTGAGAGGATGTCTGAGGAATGGAGAAAAAGTGTTTTGGTACCGATTTTTAAGAATAAGGGTGATGTGCAGAGCTGTAGTAACTACAAAGGGATTAAACTGATCAGTCACAGCATGAAGTTATGGGAAAGAGTAGTGGAAGCTAGGTTAAGAAGGGACGTTATGATTAGTGATCAGCAGTATGGTTTCATGCCGGGAAAGAGCACTACAGATGCGATGTTTGCTCTGAGAGTGTTGATGGAGAAGTACAGAGAATGTCAGAAGGAGCTGCATTGTGTTTTTGTAGACTTAGAGAAAGCATATGACAGGGTGCCTAGAGAGGAGTTGTGGTATTGCATGAGGAAGTCAGGAGTGTCAAAGAAGTATGTAAGAGTGGTACAGGATATGTACGTGGGTAGTGTGACAGCGGTGAGGTCTGCGGTGGGAGTGACGGATACATTTAAGGTGGAGGTGGGATTACATCAAGGATCAGCTCTGTGCCCTTTCTTATTTTCAATGGTGATGGACAGGTTGACAGACAAGATCAGACAGGAGTCCCCGTGGACTATGATGTTTGCAGATGACATTGTGATCTGTAGTGAGAGTAGGGAACAGGTGGAGGAGACCCTGGAGAGGAGGAGATATGCTCTAGAGAGAAGAGGAATGAAAGTCAGCAGGACTAAGACCGAATATATGTGTGTGAATGAGAGGGAGGATAGAGGAATGGTGTGGATGCAGGGAGTAGAGTTGGCGAAGGTGGATGAGTTTAAATACTTGAGGTCAATAGTTCAGAGTAACGGTGAGTGTGGAAGAGAGGTGAAGAAGAGAGTACAGGCAGGATGGAGTGGGTGGAGAAGAGTGTCAGGAGTGATTTGTGACAGACGAGTACCTGTAAGAGTGAAAGGGAAGGTCTACAAGAGGGTAGTGAGACCAGCTATGTTATATGGGTTGGAGACAGTGGCATTGACAAAAAGGCAGGAGTTTGAGCTGGATGTGGCAGAGTTAAAGATGTTAAGATTTGCACTGGGTCTGATGAGGTTGGACAGGATTAGGAATAAGTATATTAGAGGGTCAGCCCAGGTTGGAAGGTTTGGAGACAAAGCCAGAGAGGCAAGATTACGTTGGTTTGGACATGTGCTGAGGAGGGATGCTGAGTATATTGGGAAAAAGATGCTAAGGATGAAGCTACCAGGTAACAGGAAAAGAGGAAGGCCTAAGATAAGGTTTATGGATGTGGTAAGAGAGGACATGCAGGTGGTTGGTGTGACAGAGCAAGATGCAGAGGACAGGAAGAAATGGAAACAGGTGATCCGCTGTGGCAACCCCTAATGGGAACAGCCGAAAGAAGATGATGATTAAAGATTCTGATGGAACCCTCTGCTGAGCAATCTGGATCTCTGACAGTGGACAGGAACTCTTCTGTTTCAGTTAGTCATTGTTTGATAGCAGGACCACACTGTTAGCCGCCTGTTGCCTGGAAATTGCAGTGGCCCTATGGTGGGAAGAGGTTATCATGTCACTTGCCCAGTGTAGTATCTGGGACTAAGCTCTTTCATGCCCTCTGATAATCATTAATGTCATCAACCTCCTGCTGTCATATCCTATCTCAGACAGATTGGTCACCTCTTTTACTCACTAACAGAAAAGTACCACAGCAAGAAAGGCTTGAATAATGACCTTATTTCCTCTGCATCACTATATGGAGGCTTCCAGGTCCTTCTCCATTGCCATATCCCTGCACGAGATGGAGCAGAGAACAGACACACATTATTACATATATAATAAACAGAATGGCTGTGAGCTCAATTATGTGTGACTGCATGCATGCAATATGCATGCAAGCAATTTAAAAGTTATTCCTATTTCTGAGTACACCCAAGTTAGGACCCCCCCCCAAAAATAAGATATTTCAAAAGCAAATATCAGAACTAATCTTTACCACTTCTGTTATGGAGATAACACAAGTTTAGCTGCCTAATACATTGCAGCATCAAAAGAAATTAAAAATATAGCAGTAGAAATGTAAAACAATACTATTATAACTGCCATATCCACTGACGTGGAGGTTAGTCAGTTAGAAATCCACAGAAGGAGCACATTTTCTTTTTCTGCTAACACAGATAAAATTGTCAGACCTTCCTATATAGTTAAAATACAATCATCTGTAATAACTGTGCAACATTGACTGAAATACAAACTAAAAATTTAGTCATGTAGCATTCAATAGCATACTGTAATTAATTCAAGCATGGCTATGCCAAAAGAAAGGAACAACATAAAAATATGTAAGATAATAAAAACTGCTTTTCAGCAGTAACTGGAATTTGCATTTTAATGTTAAACTAAAAACCTTATGTAAGAAATAGAAACATACTTTGAAAATACAGCAGCGTAGAAAATAATTCACTCAACATTTTTTTTCTAGCAGTACTGAGCTGTCTGGTTTAAAATAGTCTCTCTAGTATGATACAAAGACATTGGTTACAAGATTGCATTTATGGAGTGCAGTCAGCACTGTGAGCACTGTGTGTACGTAAATGAGGTGGGAAATCATTGGCATTTCTGAATACCACAGACTGCACTAAGTGTAGGAAATATGTTAATGGCTTGCAGGTGTATCTGGTCACAGGATCTATTAGCTTTCACAGCCTCCACTCTTTGATGTAAACCTACAGAGGGCATGTCAGGGAAAAGTGACTTACCAAAAATTGTAAAAATACATTGAGTAATTTAGGATAGTGACAGTCCTAACATTCAAATGCTGGCTATAATGACCATAGTTACTGACCCTTAGTAAGAAATGTTCACATAACATATGGCAATAAAACAGAAGTAAACTTGGTATTATGAAAGAAAGGACAGACCACAAAAAAAGGTAGCGGGGTAGCTCTAATCTACCCTAACACCTTCAATATGATCCCCTACAACTCACACGTGCCCAACTTCGCTACAGCAGAAATCTTAATAGCCTTTCTATAAATAAATGAGAATAAAAACCTATGTATCATTGACCTATATATTCCCCCTGGTACTAATATCCCCATACTAGAGGACATCCTAGCCTGGAGTTCCAACAAAATAATACAGAAACAAAAATCCTGGTTGATGTTAATATAAATTGGCTTGATTTCTCACAACATCACCCTCCCTTCACCAACATCAACTTATACAAGTACAGCCAACTACTTGCTGACATTACCAGATCCAACAAAAACAACAGCGATGGTACAATCTTAGATTGGATCATGGTCTCTGACCCAATAACATTTCATCTGCAGGAACCCTCCCAAATAGCATCAGTGACCACTTGCCAGCATTTGTAATATGCAAAGCTACAACTGAAATGCTAATAATACAAACTTTTCCTACAAATAAAAAATAAAACCTACAAAAAATAAAACAAATCATAAATTGGACTTCTAATTCACAACTCCTAAATTCTTTTCACATCTTCATTTCCCTTTATTCTTCCTTAACATTATAAAAACCTAATTTAAAATCCGTCTAGAGATAGCGTGTACATCCTTGGTCACCATACCCCCAAACTGAACATGGCCACAAACAAGGCAAGAAAGGGACAAACAAAGGAAAACCTAACCTCTGACCTCTTGACCTACACCTCATGACCCCAGTAAAAAGTGCCTGCAAAGATCATACATTATCAATTACTATCAGAAAAATACTATCTCAGCCTTAAACAAATCAAAAGACTTTCCTGAGCTCTATCAACAGACTTCTACACTGTGCAGAGAGACTAACCCCACCTGAGACCCCCCTCAAACCCTGTAGAAATCTCCACACTTTTCAACACTTATTTTTGATGTTGTTGTTTAATCCCATCACCACCCAACTCTACCAAAACCCTAACCACCTGCCTGCTACCAATTCCTGCCCCTGCCCTGCCCATTCTCTTCTTCCATCTTCTTATTAGCTCATATTCCCAAAAAGAAAAGAAAATTGAAATTAAAAAACAAATGCTTGCACAAGCCCTGACAGCCTGCCACCAGAATTTCTACAAGGCTGCAAGAGATTCAATTACCCACCCATCACCCTCCTTAACATCCATATATATAAGAGTGTGTTCCTTCCATTTGAAAAAAAAAGCATTCATTCACTCCACAAAGGCAGAAACAACACAGATGTCTCCAACTTTCAGCCCATTGCCATCTTTTCTCCAGTCAAATCCTCAAGAAATGACAAACAAATTATCTACATATAGCCAAATTTAAGCATATTTTTAGACCATGGCACAGTACCACAACAGCTCTTACCTCCTTCTGCAACACCATCATTTGGGCCCATGACACCAGAAAACTTGCCTCCTCTCTATTTCTCGATCTGTCCAAAAGCCTTTGATACTATCTCTCTTCCACTCCTTCTTAGAAAACTATCCAACACAGGTATTTCTCCCTCTACTTTACATTGGTTTTCTGACTACCTGTCAGACAGGCTACAAGCTACAAAATGGATAAACTCCTACTCTCTCTTTTCCTTTACACCTCCACTGGTGCTCACCAAGTGTCCATCTTAGGTCCACTACTTTTCAGCATTTTCATCAGTGACTTCCATTCTAGTCTCACTCATATGCAGATAAATCTACTATCATCTGTACTGCCAACTCCCCACACAAACTCTAATAACTTACCCATGCAGTCCTCATCACCACCGAGATATGGATGGCTAACAACCATTTAGCATTAAATCCTAAAAAAACTAAACTCATGTTATTTACCCCTAAGAAATCTGGGTCTGTATTATAAGACTGAAAGTGCATATGTGTGACTACATAAAAGTTGACACATAATGCATGAAACCTGAATGGCCATGTAATCAAATTTTTCCCCAGGGAAAAAAACGTACGTGACCATTCGCTAAAAAAAATAATTTAACACCGAACAGGTGGGGGGCTTCATCTCCACACCTCCCACACACACCCTAACTAAATATATCAACTCTGAGATTGCACTATAGGGAAGGAAAGGGCAACTCCGTGAAATTGGCCAACTATCTCCTTGCCCTATGACATATTCATCGAATCACTTAAATGCAATTTGATCAATAAGTGTTGCTGCTTCCGTATTCACTCAGAAGCATTTTGTGCTTCTAATATAGACCCAAGAAATTCTGCTCAATAAGCAAAGACACTTCCATCATCCTCTCCCATGTCAACACCTCTATATAGGTTGTCTCACATGCTAAACTTCTAGGTTTTACCATAAACGAACACCTAACTTTCAACATGCACATTCACAACAACATCAAAATAGCACACCAGAAATTGGGCATGCTATATTGACACAAAACTTTCCTCAATTACTCTTCCAAACTAGCCCTTGCCTCATCCTTCTTAATTCCCCTCTCTTCTCTATGGAGCTCCTCTTTTCACCAATATTCAGACCAGTCTAAAATTCAAACTACACTCATGCTATAACAAAATAGTAAAATTTGTTACCAATGGTAAGCTCTTATCTCACCACTGCACCTCTGTTAGACTACTGAACTGGCTAGAATTACCTCAACACCTCACATATATTCATCTAACTACTTCCCATAAACTAATAAACAACCCATCCTGTTGCCTGGTCCTTTCTAACATATTTACTCCATACCACTCTAATAGAGCCCTCTGCTCAGAAAACTAAAAGCTCCTACAGGTAGATAAACTCAACCTCACTGCTGGACAATGGCTCCACTCCTTTTCCACTGCTAAACTATGGAACTCTCTCCCTCCCTCCCTTAGATATACTAGCGATACATCTATCTTTAAAAAATCCTTGAAACATCATCTCTCCTCCCACTGGCAATGCCCCTGTCAAATACTTCACAACCTATAACCTGACTTCTGTCTCTTCCCTTCCTCTTCTCCCACATGTCCCTCCATCTCCCCTCTCCACCTCCAGTACCTTTACCTCCTGAACAAACAAACCCTTTCTATGCCCACTACAAATGTACTGTTGTATTGATATTTTGATACCAATACGGTGCCTATGTCAATACCAATCCCTATACAGGACTGTCAGTCTAATCTGGTACAACTGTTGTATGGATTCTTATCAAACTGAATATACTGCACTACTGCCTGAACTTTGGCAGTTTAATCTGTCAAATTTGCTCCTTGTATTTTTTATCATATTCAATGTATTGTATGTGTTTGTGCTTTAGCAGTTTTAACTGATATATCTGTTATCTTGTCTTCTATCACATTGTAAGCACTGCATTGTTACTATGTTGTATCTCTTTTGAACTTTTCTCCCCGGGCCTCCACTTAAAATGAGCACTCTGGCCCAGTGGACCTTCTTGGTCAACAAATGCAATAAATAGATAGATAGATAGATAGATAGATAGATAGATAGATAGATAGATAGATAGATGGGTGGATAGATAGGTGGATAATGGAATGAGCCACCATACAGAAAGACCTGCAGTGTTTGCAGTCTTTGTTTAATATTGTGTGCGTACACTGGCATGCTAACTGCAATTTCCCAATCATCCAGACATTCATTGTCAAATGGGAAAGGACAAATATCACAGCTTGTTTCTGTTGCACTTTCAATGTGACTTGATACAATGTCACATTATCATTACATCAAAACTCTTTTTCTGCTTGCTAATATATGTCTTGTATGTGGCAACTCTGGGAAATACTGTTAAATAATTGCTTTCAATTATTCTGTTTGAGGGTTTAAATCCATATAGGTACCTTTTGCAAGATGATAAATGAACATTTAAAGAATTGGATCTACATTTATTGTTTTGTTTTCCCTTATATAATTTACATTCCATTTAGCACTGCACATTATTGACTGGCAGCTCTCAATAGCATTGATGTGCATTTCAGTGTCCCGGGTGAAAATTACAAAAAATGTATGGACTGTCATCAACAGAACAATGAAGACTGGCACTGTTGCACTTTCTTCAGCAGTCTAGACAGTACTGAGTGAAGAAATTAAAGTTGCCTCTCTCCTATATCTGTGGCATAATGTGTAAAGATATTGAGCTTAGTGAAACAGTACAGGTGGTGCAAGGATCAAACCCTGTTCCCAGATAATTTTAATAAGGGATTTCATACTAAATCTTGACACTCATTTTGTTGTATGAATGTGTTGATGTGGGAAACTCAAGTAAGGTCAGTATTAACTAAAATGGTGGAGATAAGTAATTTGAAATTATGCAAATATTAATTATGTGTGCAGTGTGAAAAATTAAAGTATTTCTGCTGTTCCCTGTCCCTTTTGCATTCCCATGACATTAGCTGAAGTCATGAACAAAGGCAGACACAGTGACAACACAAACTGGATAAGAACACACCCAGAGGTAATGACTCCAATAAATGTTTTAATAAACTCTAAACAGCACAAAAGGTAATATAAAGCACTTTTCATCTGGTTGATTCACCAGAGTTCCTCAGACAAATATCAATTAAAACATTAAAGTTATATAACAATACAATACCCTAAACCTTGTACTTAAAGTTGAACAGTTTTTTTAAAAACATTTTATGAAAAACCTTACTTGTCATAAAAACCTAACCTAGAAAACTAAGACATGAAAAGTGGGTACTACTCATAACCCTAAACTAATACAAAACACTTTTATAAAAAAACTTTTTTACATGTCTATGTATTATCATAGTGGTCAAGGAGCAGTTGGTTCGTGCTGCAAAGATGGTCACTAAGGAAGCTCAGTTTTTAAATGAGTGTGTCCTGTTAAAACAGATGTTTATGAACAGAGGATACCCTGAACTATTTTGGTTAATGGGACAGGAGACTTTAAAGTTTTTAACCTTTCTAGTTATAAAATTGACCCTGTTTTGGTAGAGCTTTTTGCTAAAGGCCTCACTCTTGTTCCATCAACTTGATTTAACTTACCATTGAGTCTTGTGGATTTAAAAATGTTTATACGTAAATTAAATCTGAAGCTTATGTATGGTAAAGATGTAATAGAAAGGAAAGACTTAAGAGTATTAAGTACCTTCAACCCTCCTGCGCACCCTTTATTGACTTTATATGAATCTTTGTGTGAGCTTGATATTAGGGATTTAGCTAACCAACATACACAGTATGAACACATTAATATTAGCAAAGGTGAACGACTGGCATTGAACAATTTGAGATCTTTACCTTTACAGGTGTGTAAACCAGATAAAGGTGGTGGGCTGTTTGTAATGGACATCACTGATTACGATGTAAGAATGGAAAAGGTGTTGAATAGTGTTATATATAGAAAAGTGAGTATTAATGAAATAAATGGGGCTAATAGAAACATTAATTCCTATTTGAATGACTTGTTTATGGAAGTTGTAATACCTTACCATATTATCACCTAGAGTTCCTTCTCTTTTTGGTTTATCTAAGTTACATAAGTGTATTTCTGATCCATTGATGAGAGCGTTAGCCAATGCTAGGTTATCTATTAATTATGCTAACGCTAAATATGTGGACAATATTTTAAAGAAATATGTTATAAAGGAAAGTCAGATATGTAAAGACTCTTGGTCCGTTTTAACGGCCATTAACCAAAGGAGGTTTTGAGAGGGAAGTGAACTTTTTAACTATTGATGTGGTGGATTTATATTTTTCAATTCCACACACTTTGGGTGTTGAATGGGTTGTAGAAAGGATGAGGTACCATGGATCCCCTGACAATGAACTGAGGATCATCAAGGAACTTTTAGATATTATACTTGAGAGTAATTTTGTCATGTTTGATGGTGAAATTTATTTACAACAGGTGGGGGTTGTGATGGGGTCCCCTTCTGGGTCTAGTGTGGCCAATTTGGTTATGGCCCACTGGGAATACCATTATGTGTTTAACAACACAGACATCATGCAACCTATCTGTTTTTATACGAGGTTCCTAGATGATGTGTTCATTTTATTTAAGGGGAACAGGGCATCAGCAGATGAACTGTTAAGGTACTTTAACTCAACTACCACTTTTTTAAGGTTTACCAGTTCCTTCAAGGAAGACAGCATTTCTTATTTAGATGTATGGTTAGTGAAGGACAATCTATTAGGTTGTTATTCAGCCAGTGTACATTGTAAGGAAACGTATTCCAACACTATGCTGCACTTTATTAGTTGCCACCCCCTACTCCAAAAGAGATCAGTGGTGAAGGGCAGTTGGTTCGTGTTGCAATGATGGTCACTAAGGAAGCTCAGTTTTTAGATGAGTGTGACCTGTTAAAACAGATGTTTATGAACAGAGGATACCCTAAAAAATTTGTTGAAGTAATTGTGGTAGATGTTTTTGAGAAAAGGAGGAGAGGGATTTATAAACCTATTTTGTATTTTCCAGGTGAATTGTCAGTGGTAGATAACAGTGATAGAAATGTAGTCCCTGCTTTGGGTAGAAGTACAGTTGGCTCCCTCCAGTCAAAGGATTTTGCTTCTAGTTTTGTCACACAATATAGTATTGATGTTTACAAAACAAGGGATATTTTGTCTAAAAACTGAAGGGTTCTTTCAATAGAAGAAGAAACTGTTGATAAAATATGCCATAACCCAGTGGTTATTTTTAAGAGGGGTAGGAATCTAAAATCTTTAGTGGAATTCCCTAGGCAGAATTATGCATGTACCCTTGGCATGTATAAGTGCGAGGCTTGTAACTATTGTATATATATGGCGTCTGGCTGTACATTTACTATTCAGAATAGGTCTTATAGGATCAACAGTAGGTACAATTGTAAAACTAGGTCTGTGATATATCTTGCCCACTGTCGGTTATGCCCATGCTTTTATGTTGGTAAGACCAACAGAAAGTTGAAAGAGAGGGTCTATGAACATGTTTATAGCATTGCTAAAGGAAGGAATGAAAATGCATTGGCTAGACATTGTAATAGTAACCCGGGGCATTTTTTTTAATTTAGGGTGATAGACCAGATTTTGATGGACAATAGGGGTGGTACTTTAGGTTTACTATTAGAGAAAAAAAGAAGTATTTTAGCAGCTTAGCCTGGATTATAGTAGGAAACCAGGTCTAAATGACTGTATTCTAAAGTTGAGGAGCCTTAGTAGATAATACATAGACATGTAAAAAAAGTTTTTTATAAAAGTGTTTTGTATTAGTTTAATATTTATATTTATATGGGTTATGAGTAGTACCCACTTTCCATGTCTTAGTTTTCTAGGTTAGGTTTTTGTGACAAGTAAGGTTTTTCATAAAATGTTGTTTTTAAAAAAAACTGTTCAACTTTAAGTACAAGGTTTAGGGTATTGTCTTGTTATATAAGTTTAATGTTTTAATTCATGTTAATTGAACAATGTGTTTGATAGGCTGATGTAGCTTTGGAGGGAAAAGTTTTTAATTTAAACTTGGTGCTTGTTTTGTATGAGTTTTTCTGAGGAAGTCTGGTGAATCGACTAGACGAAAAGTGCTTTATATTACCTTTTGTGCTGTTTGAAGTTTATTAAAACTTTTATTGGATTCATTACCTCTGGGTGCGTTCTTATCCAGTTTGTATTAGTTGAAGACATGATATTTTAACACATACATAATAGCACTGATGTGGCAATGAGATGTGAGACAGCTGAATCTATCACTGTAATGCAGTACTAGCTGTGTTCATTGTTACACGCACAGGGTGATTCATTTTATGGGTCTTCAAGCTGTCATTTCTGAAAAGCTCTCTGAATGTTTTTCATAAATACTGCCTTCTTCATTTGTGCATTATTTGACAACCCAGAATTTACTTTCATCGCTTAAAAAAACAGAGAAAAATGTAGTTTAGGCTGCCTTAGGTAGCACAAACCAGCCAGGTGGCATTGCATGACTGTCTGCACTCAAGATAGCAGTCAGGGTGGAAAATACACATGACAGGTAACTTTTTTTGTGGTACAAGATCTAAGTACAGTGAGCTTAGAGATAAAGGACATCTGATGCATTGCTCAAATATACCTAAACATTCATTTTAAAGAGAACTGTCTGAAAACATATTTCATTGCATTTTGTGATACCATTGTGTTGATGTTAAAAAATCGGGTCTATATTAGAATATCGAAAGATGCAAACACCGAATGTTTAAATGTCAAACTGTATTCAGCGAAAGCTGAAAACAACAAACATACAGAACAGCGATTTTTTTCCTAGGGAAAAAATTCACTGTTCCAAAACACATACACACAACACAAGCACACCAAACAAACAGCAATCCACACACATACACCTAAAATCTTACACCTAACCCTACACTAAACTATACACACACTACTAACTATCCACTTACCTTAACCCAAACCCTAACCCTAAGGTCCATCACTATTGCGCACTCACCTCACCCGCGTCCTAACCCTAACTCACCTACCCCGCCCTAACCCTCATGTCTACACAATCGCACACTTACCTGACCTGCGCCCTAACCCTAACTCACCTAACCCACTCTAACCCTCACGTCCACATAATCACACACATACCTAACCCGCACCCTAACCCTAACTAACCTAATCCACACTCAATCGCACACTTACCTGAACCTAACCTGTAATTTTCCACCACAGTGCTAAAAATACCGAAGCAACAGAAATGGACAACCAAAAATTTGGTTTTCTGTTGCTTCGATATTTTCAGCTTTCGCTGAATACAGTTCTTCATTTAAACATTCTGTGTTTACATCTTTCGATATTCTAATATAGATCCAAAAAATCAACTGTTGTCACTATTACTATCAACATCTGAACATTGGTCTGTCCACGTTCATATTATTTTCATTAACTGTAAGTCTGATGATGTGCTCCACAAAGTAAATTTCTGATGTTGCGAAGAGATGTCAGAAGGATGAATGTTTCACTTGAATGTACTTCTTGCTCTGGTCATTGCTACATATACACGTTCATTGCATTTCATTTACTTTCTGAATTTTCTCTGTCATATATTTATTTTCTTGTGTCGTCTCCATTTGTTCTCTATTCAACAGTGAGCAAATACGGGTCTATATTATATAAGCCAACACACTAAATTGTGAACGCTATATAATCGACCCACTAACACTGAAAAAACAAAATGTCGAACAAAGAGATTAGTGAGTTTTTTCCCAGGGAAAAAATTGCTGATCCATTAAAAAAAAAAAAAAAACGTAATAAAGTGGAGGGATTTGCCCCCCCCACACCCCCCCTACATAAATATACCAACTCCGAGATCGCACCACAGTGCAGGAAATGGCAAAGTCATGAAAATGGCCCAGTGATTTTTTTTCCCTAGGAAAAAAATCGCTGTTCCATGCTTTCGGGATTTTGCCATTTTGAGTAAATAGGTTCAATTAAGCAGTGTTTGCAATTTAGTGCATTCGCTGATGTAATAGGGACCCAGCAAATATGGTTCACTACCTAAGGAAAAAATTGGAAATTTAGTTTAGACTGATTTAGGTAGAGCAAATATGCCTGGCGTCATTGTGTGGCCCTCCACAATATACTTCTTACTTCAGTGAATGCATCTGACAAATCTTAAATTCTGTAGTACAATGTGTAACTGAAGTGAGTTAACAGAAACAAGGCACTTGAAGCATTTTTCAAATCATGTTTATTGATCACTTTGCAATTATTCACATTATTATGTACTTTTGTATTTTTATTTATGGAGCAATTGCTCTCCACTTGGCAGTGTGCAAACAGAGTTCATAACTAAGGAAAAAAGTGAAAATGTTTGTTTAGGTTGCCATGGGAAGTGCAAATATGCCTGGCAATGGTTCACTTTCCTCAGCAGTCTGAGCCGTACTGACAGGAGAAATTCCATCTATCAAAAAAAAAAAAAGCCTCTGTGGCACAAGGTGTAACTGCTTGACTTTAGACAAAGAATACTGCTGATTAAGGATTCAAGTCAAACTATATGATACTTTATAGAAAAGGTGTAAGAAGCCCATTTCTCTCAATTTTTAGATTAGGATTATAACACTAATGCACAATGATAATGTTTAACCTGTTTCTTGAATGCTATTTATTAGTAATTATTGCATAAGTAAGCTTTACTATTTAGCAGATATCATGATTTTTCACAGATAACATCAAACTAATGTATGCCCAGTTTTCTCGACATGACAATGATGATGTTTAAAATAAAATCCACTTGCATATGTATGATGGGTACAATATCATAATGACTCATGACATATCCCAACTATGTGTTTTGGAGTTATGTCTTGTGAAGTGTATATGTAACATAAACCAATATGTATTATTCAACACATCAACTGCATCCATTGGAAATATAGTTACAAACAGAAATAGTGATTTTTTTACATAGGAATGCATTTCCAGAAATAATTAAAACCACATGTATATAGGCATCTCTGAGGTGTATCTTCATTCATTCTGAAATTACAGTATGTCTAATTCTCTTGCTGGAAAGCTAGTTATCCTGTGGCAATGTCAGTTAATAAAATCAGTTTCAATCTCTGCATGCTTTATTCCGCAGGTAAAATTTCCAGTTGTAACCATTAATATATTAACATTTTGTAAGCTCCAATGTAATAATATATCAGAATTACTCATCTTTTTCCTTCCAAAGCAAATATGGGTCTATATTATATAAGCGAACACACTAAATTGCGAACGCTATATAATCAACCCACTAACCCTCTTCAAGTGAAATCTGGACGCGTGGATGGGAAATCACAAATTCACCCCTGGGATCTCTTCTGTGTCCCTGCTCGACAGAGGCACAGTAAACTAATCTTAAAGGGCTACCTTCTGTGACCTACTATACAGAGGCACAGTAGGCTAATCTAACAGGGAGGCGAAAGCCAAATACACTCGGGCTAGGCTTATAAATGCCCTAGGGCAGATAGTCTAGTATCTACCTATGAACCTATGAACCTATGCAGTGCAAGTCTTAAAAGCCATGCCATTAAACATTCCATTGTTGAACAGTGGAATCTCTGTTAATAGTTTGAGCAACACACATGGCAAAGCTCAATGCCATGTTTCACATCTTTACTGCTACATGATGTAAGTAGTGCCAATGTGTCTGCTAAGGAGCTCATCTGGTTTTAATTGTGCAAATGCAGCCTGTAATGCTGTGCATCTTTGCACACAACCAGTTACATGCTAGATATGAACGGGCAAAAATTCAGACATATTTTGTTAGCTTGACTTTTCCAGACATGGCTAGTGAGGGAGAGAGGCTGCTGCAGGGGCATTACACCAGGCCTCAGTTTAAGGCAGAGGCTTGGAATAGCTCCATCTCCAATGGAACAGTCACTGTATTAAATGGGAATAATGTTATCACGACTATAGTGACAATAAGAAGTGTAAGCAGGGCCTCCTAAGATGATGGGAGGCTGAATTTAGGACTGGAAACACTCCCAGTTGTGTAAGTATAGTGACCCATAACCTGCCTGTGATATGGCATTAATGATCTAGCTAGCCAGCACATGTACACATTATGCTTTTATATGTATTTCTTTCCTTTCTTGTACTATACAGATGCACAGGAGAGAGCTGCAAACTGTAAGAGTCACCAGAAGAGATTAACTCACCTCACATAGGCACAGGGTAAGTAGGACTCAGGGAGAAATTCAAACCAAACTATTATTTTCATTCCCTCAAACACAAGCATCTTGAGCAAAGATACATCAATTTTCATGTCAAACATGCATGCCCTCTCCAATAACTTGCTGCTTGCATTAGGCAATGAGAACACCAGCTTAACTGTCTGCAGGTTCAGTACCCAGAAGCAGCAATTATAATTTATTACTGTATAAGTATTTATAAAATATTAACATCAATAACAAGAAAGATAGATACTGCGGTGGTGGTGCTGCGGTAGCGTTGTCGCCTCACAGTTAGATGTTGCACATTCAATTCTCAGACCGTCTTCTGTGTGTCGACATGCATGAATGGGCATTCTTTTGCTGAAGGTTGTGCGTTAGGCCCGGCAAGCCAGCATGTAAAAATTTCCTGTCAATCATTAGCGGACCGGAGTTCCACTGTGGCGACCCCTAACCGGGAAAATCCAAAAGACAGTTTAACAT
The DNA here is from genome assembly GCF_019279795.1 of Protopterus annectens. Taxonomy (NCBI): domain Eukaryota; kingdom Metazoa; phylum Chordata; order Ceratodontiformes; family Protopteridae; genus Protopterus; species Protopterus annectens. Next base: position 241,137,823 of record NC_056729.1, on the reverse strand, counting down.
CAATAACAAGAAAGAAAGAATTATGGTAATTTCAATTATTACATTTAAATACATAGTTTCTGTCCATCATAGGGAAATAAAGCCTGCTGTTTCTAATATCATAGCATGATTTGTTTATTTTATGACACACAGATGTCTTTCCATCATATATGGATGCAACAAAGATGTGCAACAGTAAATTATCATAATTGTTTATGTACTGCCAAACCAAGTTGATTTAAAAGAATACAGTATTGTGAGATGCCATGAATATAATTATCTCTATTGTCTCTACCACCTTTTCTCTCATTTTTTTATTTTTTCTTATTTTGTGGGGGGCTTACAATTTATTAGCAATCTGCTGTTTACATAACTTGCTGCTGAAAAAATGATGACTAACAGCACAAAGAGGTACACTGACCACTGCTACTCAGCCCACCATACCTCTATAGACTGCAGCACAGACACCCAGCATTTTTGGGTCAGAACTTGTCAGTGTTGCCTCCTTAGCCATTGCTCTACCTACTCTAACTGTGTCAGGTAGTTCTGCCACACTGGTGCAGTGGTACACTCAGGGAGCAGTAGTAGTGGAGGTGGCACTGACCCAGGGAGCTGCTGCAGGAGACAGTGATGACAGGTGTGATGGTGAGAACTAGATTCTCACTGTTTTCAAGCTGGATTTGGGTACACTTCCAATGTCCTCTACCTATCCCCAATCATGGTGTCCCCCAACATTTAGTCTCCATCACCATCCCTGTCTGTCTTCCACATCCAGTATGCCTATATGTCTGCACATGCATCCTAACCTACCATATCTACTTACTCTGTCACTCATAAGCACCTTAAGAAAATGGTAGCTTGTCCCACAGAAATTTACATCCTATACATAGCTGTCCATTTTGCATGTGCGTCATCTTGATACAACTGATTTGCTGCAATTAACCTTACAAAATGTTTCTGTTGTTGTCACTCTTCATTGGTCTAGTGACTCTACAAAGGCATGAAATTTTGTGTACAATTGTATATTTACATTGTGAAGAAGTGGATTGTTATATTGCTGTCCCATGACCCTCTTATGAATTTCTGTATTGTTTCTCATGTGTCCTATCTGCTTGCCAACTCCATGTTCACTACTGTCCTATCCAGCCCTTTTTCACATGTTTAATCTGGTCAAAAAGTAGTTTCACACACAAAACACATGACCAGAAATGGTTTAGGCAAAACCCTTCATTTTATGTCCTTGGTATTTGCATGGAGTTTAGCATAGCACAGCAATGGTGAGTAGCAATGAACACTGCTTAACTTCTGATTGCAAAAGCAGATGATTTGAATTTAATCCACAGTGGTCTGGACTTCCATGAAAATGTGCTTAAATGTGCTGCACTATGGGAAAATAGAGTAAAGGCAGACTAGAGACAGTAGTGTGAAACAATAAATGTAGCAGTTCTTAGACTGCTAGATGTGTTGAAGTAAGAGTTCCTATGTGGTGTGTTGAAATAAGTACCCTATTTATTGCATGATGCCTTTGCATAGTGTCAGTTTATTACTTCATGCCATTTCATATTCCTGATGTCTATTTAACTGCAAGCATCTGTATTTCTCTCCACATAAAACATTGTCTTAACATAACATTGGAATAGTGCAGTAAGACATCATTTGGAAAAACATTGCAGACCCAGCAGGGAGACTCATTAAATAAATCTTATCTTGGTTAGGTATTTATGTTTATTGTACTCTTCCACCCCTTATTTTTACCTGTAGCAAGGATGTTATTTTACAGAACATGACAGATTATTAATGGTTTAATGATCAATACTAAAACACCATGCAGATGGCACTACATGTCCCACAAACCATATTGTTGCTGTTCCTGTCTGTGTATGTCTCTCTCTCTCCCTCTCTTCATCCTCTTCAGTAAGTTGTCACTGTGCTTCAGTAGGGTCATGTTAATGCTCTGAAGTAGTAATTCCTTTGTAGCACAATGGGTTAATGTTCACATGTGAACACATTTGAATAATTTCAAGGGTTCTAATCCAAACACTAGCTTGGTGTCACTGCCTGTTTTTGGTACACTAATTTATATTGACCTGTTGGCTACATATAGTTATGAGCCACAATTATCCCTCATCTGTCATTATCTACACTGTCCCTGCTTCCAACTCACCTTGTCAATATATCTTATCCCTTATGTATCACTAAGCTTCCACCTCTGCATTTGTGGAATGTCTGACACTGGGCAAGAAATGCAACTAAGACTAAATAGAAGTACACAGCTTGTGGCAATATCTTATTTTATTGCCTTCACCAACATTACTTTGTCACACTTGCACTGTTGTGCTAATCTATGTTTAGTCAGTTTAATGTACTTTTCAACAAGCTGTACAATTGTATATACAGTGGTCAATAGGGTACTGAAGATGGATACATTCATTCACGTTTGCTGAAATGCGGTGTCAGATATTAACTATCAGAATTATGACTTCTTTCAGCTTTAAATATTGGCTAAACCTTTACCGAACACATCATTACGCTGCTGCTGTATTAATGTAACTGCTGCCTTTTGTGAAGCCTGTCTTGTACAGATATTTTCACAGAAGTCACACAGAACAACACTGCTAATTACCATTCTAAGTTTCATGCTTCAAAATATGATTATGCATGCACAAACACTTTTGTCATCAACGGTGCAATCCAGCTTATCAGTGCTGCGCAAAAAGATGAATAACATTTGTATGTCTTTATTAATTTTGTCAGGAGGTGATCTTGACTCCAGAATGATCTGGACTCATTTCATTCATTTAAAGTATGTCTGCATTACTGTGTTTGCATTTGCACTGTGTTCTAAGCTTAGTTAACCTATTGTCACAAAATCCATCACTGTCATTCTGAAGTACACCTTCCTATGTATGACTTGCATATTTGTCTTTCCAATGCACATAGTGCAGATATGAGCCATTATAACTGTGCTGTCATCCCAGCATGAAGTCAAAGGAATGTCTGATTGATAATCCACCGGTGTACAAAAGTCAACTTATATGTCAACCCATAATGTGGAACATGTCAATGTCCTTCACAATAGCACAATGTACATTAAGACCAGTACCTAGATTTCAGTAGAAAAGTATGTCATTACATGTGACAGTCATAGTGATGTTACACTGGCCTGTGCACTTATGCACAACTTCTGATATACAATACGATTTCTTCCAAACGGAGGATTGTTACAAATATTAAAAAGTCATGTTTCAAATTGGTAATGTCAGTTTTCTCCTGTTGTGCTTGGAAACTAATACAGTGCTCTCTAGATTGTGTAACTAGATAGAAGGAGGTTTGATGCCCAACATGCAAGACTTGCATGTGTGTGTGAAGCTGTGTGTAACACTTACTATAGCATCCACTTCCCATGAGAAAAATACATTTAGATGTTCTCACAGCTCCCTTGTCTTAATTTTTGTGGAACTATCCTCTATCAAACACATTGATGAGATCATCCTGACAAAAGTAGAAACTCTGCTTTAAAGAATCAGACTTCTCCTGTATTGCTTGCAACTAATACAGCACTGCATAGATTGTGTAACTAGATATAGAGGAGGTTTGTGCCTAATGTTGAAAAGTTGTGTGTGAGAGATTGTGTGTAATACTTGGTGCTGCATTTCCCTTGAGAAGATTGCAATTAATTATTCAAATGCTCCTGTATCACACTTTTGTGGTCTTCCTGACAAAGGTGCATTCTCTACCCTTAAAAGTCAGACTCTGCCTATGGCACATGCAACTAAAACAGGGCTCCCTAGATGATTTAAGTTGATAGATAGGAGGTTTGATGCACTGCATGGGAAATGTGTGTGTGTGTGTGTGTGTGTGTGTGTGTGTGTGTGTGTGTGTGTGTGTGTGTGTGTGTGTGTGTGTGTGTGTGTGTGTGTGTGTGTGTGTGTGTGTGTGTGTGTGTGTGTGTGTGTGTGTGTGATGTTTATTGCTGTATCCACTTCCCCTGAGAAGATCACATTTAACTGCTTCCTTATCACAATTTGTATAGAAACATCCTCTATGAAACATAATGATGAAGTCATCCTAACAAAGGAACACTCCCTACCTTTAGGAGTCAGACTTCTCCTGTGGCACTTGCAACCAATACAGTGCTTTGTAGATCATGTAACCAGATAAGCATGAGCTTCACTGCCCAACATAGAAGACTTGTGTACATGTGTGTGTTTGTGTGAGATTGGGTGTGACACATGGTGATTTATGCGGTTCCCCTGAGAAGATAGCATGCAATTGTTCACACTGTTTTATTCTAAACTTTGCAGCAACATCCTCTATCAAGCACAATGATGAGGCCATCTTGACAAAAATGCACTCTTTACATTTAAGAGTCAGACTTATACTGTGACAATTGTGACTAATACATTGCTTTCTAAATTGTGTAACTAGATAGGTAGGAGGGTTGATGCCTGCATGAACAACTTGTACGTGCATGTGACACTCACATTGCTAAAGTAGTTAGGAAGACCTTCTTCTACATTGCCCACCTGATCATGAAGGCATCAGACCAATGATTGACACCTGCAGCAGCTGGAAAGGCCCCAAAAGTTCCTCACCAAAAGGATAAAGGGTCTCAAAAATATGTCTTATGCTGCCCGACTGAAAGAACTCCAGCTCTATTCCCAGATTTAATGAACATGCTTCACCTCAAAAATCTAGATCCGACACATTTATTAATAAGATGTGCTGGAGGGACAGATTCATCACCCAGAGACTCCCTATGCTGTGGAACAAAATCCCAGTACATGTGAGGCAGAGCACCTCGCTGGCCTTGTTCAAAAGAAATCTTGACCAATGGATCACAGAGGCACAGCAAAATAATGTGCATAGTTTGCTTCAAACTACTAAAGGTGAAAAAAAAAAAACTGGGGGGCTAGGCTTATAAATGCCCTTGGGCAGATAGCCTAGTATGAACCTATGAACCTATGAACCTATGTGAGTGGGAATGTTTACAGTTAGCTGAATATGTGCTCAATTGACTCCTGTTCTGGATAAATGTTTTAAACTGCTAGATAACTCCACTATGCCCTAAGCTGAACTTGCAAGTCATTGCTTTAGGAATAATAATGGTCTTTGACAATTTTTTTAACTTGACTCTATATGGTGTATGTCTTTTTAAAGAAAGAATGTTTAAGAACACAAAATGGGGCGAATTTGGCACCAAAAAGTGTATAAATTATGTTAATCGATCAATTAAGGTTATTCTGAAGAAGTCCACATTGAAGTGGATGAAAGTGCTCAATCAAATGTTTTAAATAAGATTTGTTTTTTGTTTCTTATTTCTTATTAAACTGGTAGTATTATTGTTTGCTGGACTTGTGCTTTCTGCTAGCGTATTCACACAATAGCGTTTAGCTGTTTTTTTGATTCCTGGTTGTTTCCACGCTATTTTATTGGGATTTGAACTTTCACATCCACAATTTCTTTGCAACACAAGGGTGTAGTTATGCATACTATTTGTACTCTACTGAGTACAATTATCTCAACATTTGTTATAAAAAATGTTGCTTTTTTAGGCCATAGTCAGTCAACAAATGTGAAAATTATTGCTTCCAATATGAGTGTCATAGATTGAAAAATATCCATTTAATGATTTTAGAGGGAAAGTGATGCAAACATTTAACTGGGTGGGGTGAAAATGTCCACGCTTTAAATGACAGGTGTTTTGTGGACAGCAATAAGAGCACATGATTATAAAATTATATTGTTTACCTACACACCTGGTTCAACACCATGATGAAGTCATTATTTTGCAAGTGAACTGTCACTATTTATATGTCAGACTTCTCCTGTGATGCTTGTATGTCATATGCTGTCTAAAATGAGTAAATGTTTGAATACAGCAGTACTTAACTTCTACAAGTGTGACTGAAAATGAAATCAGGATTGTTTTACACGCCTTTGTAGTGGCAACCTTTACAGCCACAGACAGTTGTAAAACTAATGTTAACAGATACATCTCCTTGGCAATACACTGCTGATGTCATCCCTTCATAGATGCTACATCTCACGTGTACTCAGTATTCTGTTTTTGCACAGGCAGATGATAATATGCTGTTTAGATAGTGTAGGTATATAGGTAGGTGGTTCGATTCCATCACTGCTTCAATAGTGTGTATGACTGTGATTACTGTCATATTGTGTTGGCGATCTCACAGATACCTTTTTGTATACTTCTAGTTATGAGATTGAATTATAGTGGCACTCTATGATATGAGTAGATCATAGCATCTAGAGGGAAATTAACATTTTGGCAACACAATGATTATATAATGGTAACATAACTACAGTGCTATCATTCACTTTTATCAGCATAAACATCCAGCTAATAAACATGGTGATATCTTCCATTTAACTGCACTGTCTCAGCGATACTTTAACATGTCAACTGGTGCTTGTGATTTGTGCACTAATCTTTAGATTGTTATCTTGAGTAGTTGGTTCAAATCTATCCATTACTGCTCAGACTACATTGTGTCAGTCTTATTGTGACTTTATATGTAGCTAACACTGTTGTCAAACACATTTTCTTTGTACATATATAGATGTTGATGCCTCTACAAAAGCTGTTATGAATTTTCACATTACAATGCTTTTAAGTGTAATGATGACATGTGATTACATTTTCCTTACATGAAATATGTAGTAAGCATTATTCTCTGACATAAGGGCATGACACGACATACTGTCTGTTGCTGACTATGTGCGATAATTACAGACATACATATCCCTTTCAGCAATAACATGATCTAATGCCTTCACATAACAATATATCTCACAGTTATAGTGACAGTTCTATCATGATTCATTTATCCTGTACATTATATATTTTCTGTTCTCAAATGCTCATTTGTTCAACATCCACATTGAGTGCATGTTAGCATTATTGGACCTTATACTATAATGCATGGATGGCATCCACCACAGATATAAAGTGTAAATTTGCAGTAGGCGAGGCCTCCACCATCCCTTTTTTTTCCCCAACACTGTTTACCACACATACATCTGGTGAAATACGTTAGCATAGGTGGGTGTCATAATTCATGACTTGACCTATACGCGTATTTCTGTGATGATCATGATTTGTATGCATCTCTGTGATATCTGTCCTGGTATGTGTTCAAAACTGATATGATGCAAATGATTCTTATGTAACTCCTTGCTCACATGCAATACCTATTCACAGGATAATTGTGTTATGCATTGCATGTCTTCACCTGGACATGTCTTCAATACTGCAGTTGTTTTCTTCACACTGTACATCTCACTGGTAGATGAGGGATTCAATAACTATTTCTTACAATATGGCATGTTAACAGATCACCAGAAACTGTGATTGGTCCTCTGCTACAACACTTTCTATTATGTTTCTGCTGTTGTATTGCTGTTCCTATAATTTCATATGAGATTGCCCAATAATACAATGTTGGAGATGTTCGCAGATAAGCAATGGCAAAACTGGCCTCATGATATCATCCACTCTAGCTAGTCTTTTGTTACTTATTTATGTTGTGTGCTATAATATTACCATTTAGCATTTATATATTTATTCAATGCTTACTTGTCTTTTGCATGGTTGTTGGTGATAATCCCCTTTCCCATTGGTGCCACTGTCATTTCTTTACAAAACCATAACAGTTTCTGATGTACCAGACATTTCCTTTAGTTTTCGTGTATACATGATGAGGTGGAGAAAACAGCAGAGCTGATAGCTTACATACATAAAGTCCCTGGTACACCCCAGCTGCAATAACATCATCCCATAATGTATCTTCTGTCCTTCCTAACTCTTATAAAAACTCAGCATTAAATTATCCTGTCTATAACACTTTCACTCCACTTCATTACACTGCAACTTTAGGTCCTTAATCACATCCTTTATTAGCATGTCCATTTTTATTTATGTGCATGAATGTGGGATTATCATTGACATGAATTATCATTACATCAGTATTGTAGGATTTATTTCAGAAATTATTCTTATATGTTTTTGTCAAATTTGACTGTGGGATACAAGTACACTTTAAATATCTCCTCTTTAACATTAATTAAATATTCAGTATAACACAATTTGTGTATAGTCCCCCCATTTCACTTCCCCATGTTCTGTATTCTTTCCCTGTACTTGCCCTTAATATATCTGGTTTACAGTGCATGCTTGTATGTGAGCATTGTGTACACTTGAGCCATTTTGTTTGTTTTCTGTTGTTGGAAGCACCTTTCCATGGCTGTGGATACTATTGCTGCCACAAAAAAGATGCTTACAGCTGTGTGGACATGATGAACTGCATACATATTCATTTAATACTGTTGGTCATCACACTAACATGCTTATATTGTGCAGGTGTAGTTCAACACATGCACATTTCATAGTAAATCTCAGGATATGTTTTTTTTCACAACTTTTTGTATGAACTTCAGTCAGTTGCACTTGATATACACCAAGGTCACAATTAGGTCGAGAGGTAGACGTTAGTTTACTGTCATAATATACATGGAAACCCTTTTGAAAATGGAAAATGATATGGTATGTTGTGCTCTTTTTTAGTTTATTCTATTTCAAAAAGTAAATGCTAAATAAAAGAATGTTATTATTTGTCTGTTTCCCCATGGATTGAGACAAAAAGAAGTATAAATATATAAATAGAAAAAGATAGACAGATAGTCAAATTCAAATTCAACGTCAAAGTAAACTTTACTGTCATTTAGACACCACAAGTGAAGTCTAATGAAATTATCTGCATCATGCTAGAACTGAGAAGACAAATACATGCATACAATTATACATGCTTAGAAGAGAGACATATACAGACATACATGCAATTACACGTGCATCAGACCTAACATTTACCTTTCTCTTAGACAGTATACTACTTATTACTATAATTATTCTATACACTACTATAGCAGCTGATTGGCTCCTTATTGCACCTGTACTTATTACACAATGTAATTCTCATGTTCTTTATATTATGAGAATATCTAGCAGTTTGTATTGCACATAGTTTTCTTGTAAACTGATGAGTTGGTTGTAATGTCTTATTGTTATTGCACTATTGTTTAGTTATCACAAGACTTGTCAGCGTCTCACATCCCTGAGATTAATACCAGAGTTCAGGAGTCTAATCGCTTGAGGGAAATAAACTGTTCTTGAGTCTAGACATTTTATAGCATATGCTGTGGTATCTTCTGCCAGATGACAGGCATGTGAACAGTTCAAAAACAGGGTGAGAAGGATCACTTGTTATTTTTGTTGCTCTGTCATAATAATATGTCATATATAGATCCTTTATCACTGGAAGTTTGTATCCCATTATTTTCTCCACAACTCCGGCTATCTTTTGTAGGGCTTTTTGATCTGCAGCTGAACAGCTTCCATACCACACCATGAGGTTGCACATTAGGATACTTTCTATGGTACCCCTGTAGAAAGTGGAGAGGATAGTGGGAGGTAAGCTTTCTTTCCTCAGTCTCCTCAGGAAGTGCAGGTGTTGATGGGCCTTCTTTACTATGTGATTGAAATCGGTTGACCAAGAAACATCCTCCGCTATATAGACCCCAGGAATTTTGAGTTCTTTACCCTTTACACTATCTCCCCATTTATCATGAGAGGTGAGTGAGCTGGTTGTACTCTCCTAAGTCTATTATCATCTCCTTGGTTTTGCTGACATTGAGGTCAAGATTATACCTGGCACAACAGTCAAGCAGAGAACTCACTTCTTCCCCGTAAGCTTTTTCTTCTCCTTAGTTGATGAGGCCCACAACTGTGCTGTGATCAGCAAACCTAATGATGTGGTCAGTGTTAAATATGGCCTTACAGTTGTGGGTCAAGATAGTAAACAGTAGCAGGCTTAGCACACATCCTTGAGGTACTCTTGTGTTGATAGTGATGCGCCTTGAAGAATTCTTGCCCACACTTACACTTTGGGGCCTTCTGGTCAGAAAGTCCAGGATCCAGTTTCACATGTGGCTATTAACACCTAGGTGGATAAGTTTTTCTATTACCTGTTGTGGGAAAACTGTATTGAATGCTGAACTGAAAGCAATAAACAACATTCTGATGTAACTATCCTTATTTTCTAGGTGTGCCATTGTGAGATGCAGTGCAACAGAGATGGCATCTGCCATGGAGCGATTTGCACGGTATGCAAACTGTGGTGGATCAAGTGCTGTGGGAAAGTTTGCTGTCAGGTGTTTTTTGACCCACCTTTAAAAGCTTTTCATTATGATGTATGTGAGGACCACTGGCCTATAATCATTAAGGCTAGCAGTAGTGTCTTTCTTCGGTAGTGGTATAATGTTTGTGTTTTTAAAACACTTGGATACCTTCCCTTGGCTGAGGGAGAGGTAGATGTTAAATATATCCATCAATATAGTGCTTAGTTGTTCACCACAGTCCTTTACCACATTACCCAAGATGTTGTCTGGCCAGGCAGCATTTCTTGGATTCATCTAACACAGAGTCGTTCATTAGCTGTGTCTGTAAGGAGTAACATTGCCTTGGAGAAGTTCATCTCTTTGAATCTGCTGTAGAAGGTGCTCAGCCTATCCAGGAATTCTGTGCTGTCCTCACACTGAGCTAATATTGGTTTGTATTCAGTTATGGCTTTTATTTCCTGTCACATTCTCGTGGAGTCCCTCATGTCAGTAAAATGGTTTTGCACTTTCTTTCCTTATGGAATCTTTGCCTCACTTACCCTCTCTTCAGATTTGTCCTTGCCACCCTAAGAGCACATTTGTTATTCATCTTTAATGCCATATTGCTTTCTTTTACAAGCTTGCACTTTGCCTGTTAGCCATGGTTTTTGGTTTGTCTTATGATGATTTTTTTATTCACTGTCATGTCTTCTGCACATTTCTATATATATATATATATATATATATATATATATATATATATATATATAAATATGCCACCACTGTTGCTGTGTATTTATCCAAGTTGATCTGCTGGTTGACTGCAGCAGCCATTTTAAATATGTTCCAGTATGTGTTCTCAGAGCAATCTTGGATTGCTGTCACTGCACCATCTGGCCATACCTTGACTTGTTTCACAGCGGGATTTTCCATGATTAGTGCTGTTTTATATACTAGCATTAATATAATGGTAATGTGGTGTGAGCCACCCAGATGCAGATATTGTACAACTTTATATGCCAACTTAATATTGGTATATACTTTGTCCAAGGTGTTATTTCCCCTTGCAGCAAATCCCACATGTTGGTGATAAAGGGATAATACTGACTTCAACTCTGACTGATTGAAATCTCCTACAATAATGTGTGCAAAATCTGAGTTTTTATTTTGTAGGTCACAAATTGAGTTAGATAACATAGTCAGAGGTTTGCTAGTGTTTGCAGTTGGTTGTATATACACTGCTATCATGTTGATGCCTTTGAACTCTACATTTCTTCTAGACTTCACACTGAATGCATGGTTTCTGTCTGCATGAAACATTGTGAGCTGTTCCATTCTCATTAATGTTATTATGCAGCCAAGTCTCTGTAAAGATAAATACACAAGGGTATCTCACCTTATTTTGAGATGCCATTTCCAGCCTTATGTAGTCCATTTTATTTTCCATAGAGCACAAATTTGCTAGATGTAAGCATGGTAGTGCAGGCCTGAATGGATTTGCCATCAGCCTAGCAGTGATTCCAGCCCTTATTCCTGTTTTCCTGGTTTTCTCACATCTTTTCCTCTTGATCTTTTTCCAGTGTGTTTTAGAAGCTCCAAATAGCTATTTTAGGCATTTTTCACCATACAGTGATAGAATTCCAATATCATCAAGTGTGGAAGTTGTTGTAGGCCTGTCAGACACTGCAGACAACAGGCTGAACATCCAGCTGCACAACAAGCTTAATTTCTTGATTTCCAGTAAGTTTTCTCTGCTATAAGTGATTGCACCTCCCTTAAAACCTCAGAAACTAGTTTTTCCATTTTTTTGTTCATAGGTTCATACTAGGCTATCTGCCCTAGGTCATTTATAAGCCTAGCCAGAGTGTGTTTGGCTTTTGCCACCCATTTTACATGAATTTTGCTATGCCCTTTTTCGAGGTTAGTTTACTATGCCTCTGTCTAACAGTGACACAGAAGTGATACCCGGGGTAAACCTACGATCTCCCATCCACACATCAAGATTCCTCTTGAAGAGAATCAGTGAGGGACTCTGCCTAACTTGGACTGGAATTTTATTCCGGAGTGAAGGGAGCCTCTGGGTTATGAATCTGTCCCTCCAGCATGTCTTATTTATTTCATTGCAGAGGTTCAAGTCCCTCGAGCGTGTAGCTCAATGGGATTTGGATTTTCTGAGGTGCAGCATGTCCATTAATTCTGGGTTGGACATGGCTTTATATGTCAGGCACAGATCGCCTCTAAGCAGGTGGTATGCAACCAAGTAGAGCTGGAGTTTCTTTAACCGGGCAGCATATGGCATCTGTTTGAGCCCTTTGATCCTCTTGGTGAGGTACTTTTGGGGTCTTTCTAGTTACTGCAGGTGTCTGGTGAGGTACATCCCAAAAGGGGCATTGTACTCAATTATGGGCCTGATGAGGGATGAGTAAAGAGGCACAATGACTTTGGCCACGTGGTTGTCAAATGAGAGATTGCTATCAACTTGGGTCCCCAGGTCCCTAATTACTTCTTCCGTACTTAATGGATTACCACCTTTGTGGTAATTTGGGGGCACTTTGTTTTTGCCAAATGGGATGACTATGCACTTTTTGGCATTTAGCTTGAGGCCATGGCTCTGGCACCAGTTATCAGTTTCTATGACACCCTTTTGGAGGATGCTTGTGTCAGCTGGGGAGTCGATTATGGCGCCCAATTTGCAGTCATCTGCGAACTTTGTCAGCCACAGTCCTTCCGTGTTGGCCTGTACCTCTGAGAAATATATACCGAACAAGAGAGGTCCCAGGACTGAGCCCTGTGGGACGCCACTTGTAACTGGTTTGGAGTCTGACATGGCTCCAGCCATTCTGACCATGTGGGTTCTATCCTTAAGCCAGTTTGCAACCCATCTAGTGACATAGGGGTTTATATTTAAGCTGGAGAGCTTATCTATGATGCCCGAGTGAGGTATTGTATCGAAGGCCTTTGCGAGGTCCAGGTAGGCTGTGTGGACCACCTTCCCCTCGTCAATGGCCTTGGTGACTGTTTCAAAGAAATCAACCAGGTTTAAGGGGCAGGATCTTCCCTTAACAAAGCCAAACTGGGTAGGATCCAGTGTCAGTAGGTCCCCAATATCTTTATTTATGAGTTCCATGATGATCCTGTCCATAGCTTTGCAGACCAAGCTAGTCAGGCTTATGGGGCGATAGTTTCCAGGATCCGTTGAGGCACCACCTTTGTGGAGAGGGACCACTGTTGCTGTATGCCACTCTTTGGGTACATAACCTGTAGTAAGGCTGAGATTGAACAGTAGCTTTATGTTGGGGTTCAGCTCTTCTTGGAGTTCATGTAGGATGCAGCCCGGGACACTGTCTGGTCCCATTGATGCTGTGTTTTCTGCTTTTGAGAGGGTGGCTCTTACCTGAGCATCTGAGATGTCATGGGGGCAGCACTCTGCTGGAGATAGATATTTGCTCTTTTGGGGGGGGGGGGCAAATTTGCACTGAACCTGTCAGCCAGGATGTTGGCAATGTCAGTGGGTTCAGTGTATTTTTTGTCATTTTGGACTAATTCTGAGCATATCTGGGAGATCCCACCCAGGTTCCTAACATAACTAAAGAAAGCATTGTGGTTATCTTTAGTGTCTTGTGCAATTTTTCTCTCGAAGCTGGCATTAGATGATTTTATGAGTGCCCGTAGTTTTTTGCTAATACTGATCAGAGATGCCTTCCCTTTTAGGGACTTTGCTCTATCATGTAGTAGCTTCCTCCTTCTATTGTATAGTTCATTTATGGCTGGGGTCCACCAGACAGGACGCCTGCCTTTGGGGGATTGAGTCTTGGTTTTATTTGGGATTGTGTGATCCATGCATTCCTGAAGGTGTTCGTAGAATGCGTTTATAAAGGATTCTGCGGTCTGAGCCATATTTTCCACAGGCCCGGGGGCTTTGAAGGATTCCACCTCGGTTTTGAGGAGTGTGAAATTTGCTTTAGAGAAGTTTTTCACTGTGGTTTTTCTGGGCATGGGGTGGGGTCGGGATGTGAATATCCAGTGAGATTAGTTTATGGTCTGATCTTACCAGTGAGGGATACACTTCTGGTCTGGAGCATAGAGTCCCCATGTTGGTGATGATCAGGTCCAGTATGTTTTCCCCTCTTGTGGGAGTGGTAACAAGTTGTTCCATAGCATTTGAGTTTATAAATTCTAGGAACCTTTGGGCTAGGGTGTTGGAGCTAGAGTAATGCTCCCAGTCTATGTTTGGGTAGTTGAAGTCACCCAATATAATGGTGTTTGGAGAGACCTTCATATTTTCCAGTGTTCTCAGGAAGGCCCAGTGGGGTTCCTGGGTTTGGGAGGGTGGTCTGTAGCAGGCTATAAACTGGAAGGCAGTTTTACCCACTGTCAGTTGCACATGGATGGTCTCCGATGCTTTGGGCTGTGCTACCAACCTGGAGGTGTGGGTATCTTTGACGAATATTGATACTCCCCCTCCTTTTGTGGTTCAGTCTGTGTTTTGGGACCGAAAAGCATGGTATGAGGTATATCCTGGTAGTGCTGGGGTGCTTTCGGGAGCCTTGAACCAGGTTTCTGTTACTGCACAGATATTGATGTTCTCCATGCTAAGGAGAGTTTTGAGTGTGTGCATCTTGAGGTTTAGACTTCTGGCATTGAGTAGCATTACTCTTAGTTTCTTATCCCTTGTGATACCTATGGAGGTGGGTTTGTCTTTTGAGCCTTGCCTAAAAAAGGCAATATGGGGGTGGCAAGAGCCTTTGCCAATATCCGAAAGCCCAGGGGTGACAGGTGCAAGCCATCCCTAGCAAAGCAACATGGCTTGTCGAGCATGTCATCCCAGGCTGACAAGCATTGGATCCCCTTCGAATGACACCAGTACTTAAGCCAATTGTTGAAATTGATCATCTTGTCTTCATATTGTGGCATCATTCTTGGTGAGGGTAAAATGCTACTCAAGGTCAGGGTCATACTGGCCTAGGCTATATGCTCAGAGATCTCCTCTATGTCTCTTTTCATGTAGTCCAGGGAGGTACGTCTCAGGTCATTCACCCCAGCATTGACAATGACTGAGTCATATTTGTACTTGCCTTGGAGTGACCTGAGTGCTTGTGTTATGTGGCGGATCATAGCACCCGACAGGCAGCTCACCATGACCTTCTCCTTGTTCAGCCTAGTGAGCGGGACGTCAGTGTACCTGACGATAGAATCACCTATTACAAGTGTATCACGTGTGTTTTTTAGCCTTAAGGGCTGTGATTGTTCGGCACACTGGCTTTGTGCATTATGTGCGGTAAAGAATGCAAATACTGCTCATTTCTCACTTGAGATGATGCAGACTTGCCACACAAGGCAACATCATTTTATATTTTTTATATATACATCATTAACTATGCATATATCTGTATCTATTTATCTATATTATAATTAATAATTATATTTAATTATATAATTAAGCAATTATAATTATTATATATCATTTTAATTAAACGTATATACATATATAAACTAAGAAATGAATGATGACAATAAAGCATGAATCAAAAAAATAAATAATAACACCAACAACTCTTGTAGAACTTTAGCGCTTTCGTCTTATTTATTATCAAGACTTCTTCAGAAAGACATGTTTCAAACTCCAAGGCAAGTACAAATATGACTCAGTCATTGTCCATGCTGGGGTGAATGACCTGAGACGTACCTCCCTGGACTACATGAAAAGAGACATAGAGGAGATCTCTGAGCATATAGCCCAGGCCATGAAACATGTCGTTCTGAAGAAGTCTTGATAATAAATAAGATGAAAGACTATTTTATTGAATGCTTTAGTTCATTTCTTAGTTAAAATTTCTTCTTCGCTCAATTTTTTTGAGTGCGGTTAATTTTAGGTATATACATACATATATATATATATATATATATATATATATATATATATATATATATATATATATCAATATATATAGATGTGTGTGTGTGTGTGTGTATGTGTGTGTGTATATATATATATATATATATATATATATATATATATATGTATATTTGTATATATATATATATATATATGTATGTATATGTATATATATTTTTTTTTTTTTTTAGATAGATGATATAGATATATACATAGTATATATTTTAAGGCACTACAATGTAAGGCAACTCAGAACCAGAAGTACTTCCCTCACATTATAGAATACTTCAAAACTTACCAGTCACATGACACAAGTATTTAAAGAGGGAAACGGATGAAAAAAGTATTGATTTTTTTCTCTTTCCATTGTTAATAAGACTATCAGCAATTAAGCAATTTAAGAAAAACTAACTGCAAAACTAAATCTTAAAATAAGAGGATAGATTAAGCAAATATCATTGGAAAAAAGCCAAGACTCGTATCCCAGATGATTATTTGTAGAAGTCAAAGGATTACAAACGATTTTTTTCTTGTTCCATTGTGAATAGGATTGTCAGTATTTAAGCAGTTTATGGAAAACTAACTTCAAAATTCAATCTTAACATAAGAAGATATATTAAGTAATCAAGGTTGCAAAAGAGTCAGGATTCATATCTTCTTCTTTCGGATGCTCCCGTCTGGGGTCGCCACAGCAGATCAGCTGTTTCCATTTCTTCCTGTCCTCTGCATCTTGCTCTGTCACACCAACCACCTGCATGTCCTCTCTCACCACATCCATAAACCTTATTTTAGGCCTTCCTCTTTTCCTGTTACCTGGCAGCTTCATTCTTAGCATCTTTTTCCCAATATACTTTGTATCACTCCTCAGCACGTCCAAACCAACGTAATCTTGCCTCTTTGGCTTTGTCTCCAAACCTTCCAACCTGAGCTGACCCTCTAATATACTTATTCCTAATCCTCAAACGAAAAATTAAAATAAGCAAACCAAGCAAAAAACAAAAAGAGGAACCTTGTTGGCAGAAACCACGCAAAGAAAGTCCTTTAAAACCTTAACGCATTTATTAGAACAACCAACAGAGCGTTTTCGCCACGGAACACCGTGGCTTCTTCAGAGATAATAAAATACAAGTGTAAAACACTCAGTTTATGTCAGGTGCACCAGGAAGTGACATCTTCCTGTTTCCTGTAACACGGCAGCATAATTTTAAAACATGTACAACTTAACAAGCTGTATAAAACAATTTTAAAAGTGCATACCAAACACCAAAAAGAAAACGTGCTAAAGCATAATACATATCATAAAAAGACCAGTGCAAGTGTCTAACAGATGTTTTATGTACGCAAACATGGAAAGCCAAAAACAGAACAAGGGAAAAACTTCCCCTGTATAATGTACATAGATATGCTGAACTACTAAGCAGGCACCTTCAAACCCTGACTTATGGCCAAATGACTAAATTGTGTATAGTCAAGATAAACAAATAAATATAAGGCTAAAAAACCTTACATGGACTCGAATAGGTGTAAAGGCCATACCTCAGTGAGTCCAAGATATGTGCATTTGTCCTAGTCACGACAACCTATGTTTTTAATAAAAAAGGGGGGAATTCACTGAAACAACCCTAGGGGGAACCAGGGCTAAGTCTATCAGTAACATACAACCAGGTCTACCTAAGGTAACTTTTCAATTTTAAAACGGGGGCTATATTGCAGTTACTGTTTAGCCCAGGGTAGCTGAATGCGTCTAAACGCAACTGCCATTCCAGCTCCCTATTTTCCAGAATTAGTGAAAAAGGGCCACCCCTAACCTTTAAAGGTACGTGGTCAATGGCCATGAATTGGAAACTATGACCTGGGTTCAGGGCTATATGCTTTGCTAGTGCGTTGTCATCTCTACTGTTCCTGATTGCATATAAGTGTTCATACATTCTATCTCGGACTCGCCTGTCCGTTTTCCCAATGTAGAACCCTTGGCAACAATTGCACATAGCAATGTAGATAATTGATCTACTCTCACAGTTAAGAGAAAACCTAATGTCATACTTTGTGTCCCTTACCTGGAATGTCTCACCAACACGGACGTTGTTACAAAACTTACAAAAGCCACATCTAAACATTCCTCTCCTTTTATGGAATGTCCCTTGGTGTGCGTCTCTTTGTAGTAATTCCTTAAGGTTATTGGACCTTCTAAATATAAATCTAGGCTCACTACCTAATTTTTCGACCAACAAAGCATTGGAAGAAATAAGGTGCCAGTTCTTCCGAATAATGTCCAAAATACCCTGAGAATTAATACTAAAAGTAGTAATGAAACTCAATGAAAAATCGCACTCCAACCCTTTAGGTGTTCTTGTGAGGCTCACCTCCTTTGTAAGAGGGATCATTTCTTGCCCTATGTTGGTGCTGGAATCATTATGTGCAACATTTTGCTGGAACAATAGAGGTTTGTAAAAACCATTATTCCTTTTAAGAGTAACTTCCCCTATGAGTTCTAATAGCATTTTGTCGGGATACCCTCGGTTAGTGAACATCTCTCTTAATAAGGAACATTCCTTAGTGAAGTCCACTAGTGTACTGCACATTCTTCCTGCCCTCACCAGCTGTCCTTTCACAATGGACCTTTTCTTATACTTATTCCTAATCCTGTCCATCTTTGTCACACCCAGTGCAAATCTTAACATCTTCAACACTGCCACATCAAGCTCTGACTCCTGCCTTTTTGTCAATGCCACTGTCTCCAACCCATATAACATTGCTGGTCTCACTACCCTCTTGTAGACCTTCCCTTTCACTCTTACTGGTACTCGTCTGTCACAAATCACTCCTGACTCTCTTCTCCACCCACTGCATCCTGCCTGTACTCTCTTTTTCACCTCTCTTCCACACTCACCATTACTCTGAATTGTTGATCCCAAGTATTTAAACTCATCCACCTTAGCCATCTCTAATCCCTGCATCCTCATCATTCCTCTATCCTCCCTCTCATTTACACACATATATTCTGTTTTAGCCCTTCTGACCTTCATTCTTCTCCTCTCTAAAGCATATCTCCACCTCTCCAGGGTCTCCTCCACCTGTTCCCTACTCTCACTACAGATCACAATGTCATCTTGCAAACATCATAGTCCATGGGGACTCCTGTCTGATCTCGTCTGTCAACCTGTCCATCACCATTATAAATAAGAAAGGCTCAGAGCTGAACCTTGATGTAATCCCACCTTCACCTTAAACGCATCCGTCGCTCCCACTGCAGACCTCACCGCTGTCACACTACCCTTGTACATATCCTTATCACAAATGATTATTGGACTATGAATACAGGTTGTTTAATATCACATATACATTTGTTAATATGATTTAGTGCCTATTACATGACACAAAGCTAGTGCTCTGTTTTCCTACATAAGAAAAATGAAAAGTCTTCATAATATGGATTGTGAAATGCCACTGTTACCAAAGCTGCAAAAAAGAGAACATCAAGTTACCCAGTAAGAGTACATTTTTATTGTCAAATGGTGAATTAAATCAAGGGAAACACAACAATTACAAGTGAGTTTAACAGATGGGCTATACATTTCTTAAAAATTCATAAACATTTTATTAAGATGCATAATTTCTTGCATACTATATTTAACACACCACCATGTCCTGAAGGATTCATAGACATGGATGACTGTAGCCTGTGGTGGAATACAAAACAATTGTGCATTGTTGACAGGCATGCAGGAATGCATTGTACACCACTGTGTAGAAAGTGCACCTATGCTTGGGATTTACAGAATGACTGTGCATTGTGATAGCACTTCACAGCCCAGAATAAAAAAGGAGGTTATGTAATGCACCTTACTATGTAACTACATTTACATTGCAGCCCACAGAAGCTGCATTTTGCTGCTCAGCTATGGTCGGTTGGCATGACTAGGAGTGAGCTGTAAAATATTGTGCTACTTGTGTGTCCTTGACTTAGAGTGATTGCCATATTAAGTGCTCAAAAATAATGGAAAGAACTTTTAAATTTGCCTGCTTAAAGGTATATATGCCTAGGCATCTTATTTCCATATGATTGCTTGCATAGTATTGTTCCACTGGTCCTATACAATTGTGATATCTCTTGCTGATAAAACTCCCATATATAGGACCTCAACAGTATCACTGTGTGGGGGTGAAATCATATAAGTCTGGTGGCTAGTTTACCTGTTCCATAGGGAAAATCCATTCCTGGTACAGTTTTTCCAGTTATGGAAATGGATCCTTTTTAACAGCTATGACATATTGCTTAGATATATAATGCTGAGCAGCATATCAGAAGAAAGGGAATCTCTGTGCTGTGCTGTCAAGTGCAGCACCATTACTGTGTGTGGATGACGACTCTCACAGGTTACCATACTAGGACCAGATGGTTGTCATTATGTCCTTGATTCTGTACTTCATACACTAAATACTATGCCAAAAATGCAGTGAGACTGTATTCACCATCTTACTATACCATGTTTCATTAAGCACAGTGGCGTTTGGTACCAGTCCTGTTCCATAACACACACAGTTTATGAATACTACCCATTCTGCTTGCTGTTTTACTGTGAAGATAACAACTATGTGCATTTAGCTTCCACCAATGTATTGTGCTTGATTTATATTTTTCATCACATTACATGTAACAGTTGACTTGTGCAGCAGTTGTACGTCTTGAGATTGAATCATATGTAACATTTAAGCTGTGTAAGAGCTGTGATAAACAACATGGTGCCTTTTGGGTCTGCAAAAAAACTGTGCTTGCTTGCAGCAGGAAACCAAGGCACTGATATTAAATACCACTAAGAAATTATCATCTAAAATGTCCTTATCAGCAAGAATATGGCAAAACTGCTGGGTATTCCATATATAACTTTATCACTATTTTAAAATATATGGTTTAAACATATAATCCACAATATTTCTGCAATAAACTGCCATTACATAAAAAGGAAAATAAAGAATACTAGTAATTCCTTTGGAGCAGCCCTGTGTTCTGTCACTAGGAAGATATCACCAAACTTCCTGTACTGACTGTGGTAATATCGCTGATCAGTCTTCCGTACTGAGGTGAATTCAAATCCTTAGGAAGAGAATAGTGGTTTTCGATCTTCATGTACCTGAATACACTGGCATGCTTTTCCAAAAGTTCTACTAGCACCTGCCAAAGACATTTCCCAAAGCTCCCTCAGTCCTTTTCCATTTCAAAAACACATCCTGCAATACTCTATCCACCCTGTAGATGTCGTTCAATCATTTTCACTGTACTTTGTATTTCATATTTACTTTAATGGGTAATTTACTCAGTGTTAGTCTTTTCCAACCTTTTTTTCTGTCCTTTATAACTACTACCTTTTGTTACTCCAAACACCCCCATGGATGCACCTAATAGTTTTCTTCTGCCACTTACTCACACCAATTGCTTCTTTACCCTCTACTTCTTTTATATTCACCTTTCCCACTCCTATTTCGTCTTTATATTCTTTTAATTCATTATTTTCCAGTTCATTCTCTCACCATTTTTCCTCTACAAGTCTAGAAGTCATCATATTTTTATCCAGTAATATTCTTACTCTTTCATCCTCCCTTATATTCCTTTATTTTCTTCACTAATAAAAATAAATACACTAAATAAATACACTAAATCTAAATACAGTATGGGATTTATCAATCCTAGCACACTAACTCTTATTATACAACACTACTCTCTTGATAGGGTTCAGCTTAAATTCGAACTCCACCCTAAAAAAGGAATACAAGCTCTAGCAATTCTTTCTCCAGCACATACATCCTTCCCAAAAGACCAAGCCATGCCCATTTCTCTGTAATCTTTAAACATTTTTTCTTTTTTTTTTCTTTGAAAAAAAAAATCTGGTGTTGAACAAACATGTAGCATCTGCCTCTACCTCCATATTGTGTCATTCTTCTGATGTCATTTTTTATGCTATTAACATAAACTGATTTAGCAATAACCGACGCCTGGGTGTGGGTAATGCGGGATTTACCCACGGTTGGCGTGGTTTGGTCCCGAGGGCGAAGCCCGAGGCACCAAACAAAGACAACTGCGGGTAAATCCTGCATTACCCACACCCAGATGTGGGTTATTGCTATTATACTATGACATTATTTAAGAAAAGAAATAATTACTTTTCTTAAATAATAGCATTGTATAATGCCTCTTTGCTGCCCTTCCGCAGCTGTCTGGTATCCGCGGCAGTTCTGATGTACTGCGCATGCCTACACAGTACATCAGAGCTGTGGCCAAAAGCAACGGAGAAAGCAAGATCTCCATTGCTTTTTACTGTTTCGCTATGTTAAATGGGTTTAACATAGTGAGACAGCCTTAAAATAAGCAACGGAGATGTCCGTTGCTTATTTTAGAGCTGTCTCGCTATGTTAAACCCATTTAACATAGCTAAAAAGCAATGGAGATCTTAAACCTGTCTCACTATGTTAAATGGGTTTAACATGAGACAGCTTTAAATAAGCAGCGGAGATCTCCGTTGCTTATTTTAAAGCTGTCTCATATGTTAAACCCATTTAACATAGCGAGTTTAAAAGCAACGGAGAAAGCAAGATCTCCGTTGCTTTTTACACACTGTGTCGCTATGTTAAAGGAGTTTAACATAACGAGACAGCTTTAAAAAAAGCAACGGAGATCTCCGTTGCTTTTTTTAAAGCTGTGTCGCTATGTTAAACTCTTTTGACATAGCGAGACAGTCTTTTTAGAAGAGACTTATACTAATGGAAAAAGTCCGGGTGACCGGACCTTTTTCCATTAGTATAAGTCGATTTACAACATGCACGCTGGCCAATCAGTGTGCATGTTTTGGAATATTAATGGGGGGTCATGGTATAATAAGATACTAACACTAAGCCATTGTTTTCTGTATCTTTCCTCTTCCTGTTTCAGCATTCTTTTCCTTACTCTCACCCTGTCTGCTAATGACCTTACTCCTTGTATCTATGAATTTGCATCTAGCCCCCCAGTCTGTGTTCAGTGCTGCATACTTCTCCCCATCTTCCCTTAAATGTATTCACTTTCTACCCCTTCCTCACTTCTGTTTTCTGCTTCTTTCCTAGCCTCCCTGTCCTCTTAGTGTAACAATGAGTAACTGAACCATAAGTAGGCCTCTTCACCAGATTGCCTCCACAGTAATTGACAGTCCTTCATGACCTGCTCACATTTCCCACAATGATTTTGTAAAGTGTTCCATACTCCAACTACATGTCTTTGGTTGTCCTCAGTACTGAAAATTTCCTTTTTCCCCCACTTAGCATTATTACATTAGGCAAATTATGAACTGTGTTATTGACACAACATAACTAAATCCATATTTCACATGACTTACTCCAAATATTTCTTTTATGATGCAGACTTTTAAATGTATACATTCTTTGGCAATGTTGCCCTGAAGGACTTTTAACTCTTTCTCACTAACTTATGCAAGGATCTGAATTGCAATATATATTTTTTGTGTTTCAATTAAATAATCAATTTTAGAAAATATAGTCATAAAACTTTTTTTTAACTATTTATTTTTTATTTTTTTTTTATTATTAAAATTTGAAAGAAAAAGTTGCAAGTTTCTTGCAAAAACATCCATCATCATTCATTCATTCATTCATTCATTCATTCATTCATTCATTCATTCATTCATTCATTCATTTATGTTTTGTTAAGTGTGAGAGAGCTCTGATGATTCTGTACAATTTTTCGGCCTCGGAAGGGAAGATACACATTATCTTTACACTTACACACTAGCATAAAAAAAACAGATGTACCTTTTTGAAATGTTAAAAAAAAAAAAATAGTGATTAAATCAAAGTGTGAAAAATTGGGAAAGCAGTGAGCTGTCTGGTTGGTATAGGAAGCGTGTCTAAGTACCGTGAATCTAGCAGCTTGTCTGTTTATATTAAATATTTCTTCCATTTATTGTGGTGGTCAGCTTCCAATTTGTTTCTATACATTTGCTCTTTTGGTTTTTGGAGCAGACCTTTGGGCTATAGCGACGGTGTGTTTTTGGATGCCAGAAGTATGCAGCCCAGAACCTATCTGAGTTGGGGATTGCTGGAAATAGGCTCAGTTTGGGGTTTTCCTATTGGCTAGTTTGTGTTAAAACTGTTTAACTTCACTTGTATTTAAGCCCCACATTTGTGCAGTTTTGCACAGTGGGGTAGAGCACTGCTGTGTATAGACACAAACACTTAGAAACACAAATTTTTCATTGATATCTGCTTGAGAAGCCTCCTTAGTTCCACTCCCTCTCTGTGCACAACTCATTTGTGGATTGCTACCCAGCGAGCAACTCAGCTGTGCATTCTGAGGCATTGTCACAGTCTTCCACTCATAGCCCTCCCCAGAATAGCCACTTTTGTTGGTCTCACAAACAAACCCTGGTCCATCTAGCCCATCCCACTAGTTAGTACAATATATACCTGCCATAATGGATGGAGAGTTTCCCACCATTTCTCCAGCCAACTTGATTGATATAATCATCCTGAGGCAATGTAGCAATTGCCTCATGCATACTGTCAACCACTTGCTCCTAAAGAAAACAAATATAGTATGTGAGAGATGCAGCTATACAATGAAATTGGGATTGGTCCATGTACATAACAATAAACAAGAAATATAACAGGTTGTCAGTGCACACAATTCCCTTCTCACACAAGATAAGTTCAAGACACATAAACCCACATATGTGGAAGTACTTACTAAGATCCTACCAAAAGACCAGACCCCTTCCAAGCACAAACAATATACACATACTAGAACACAAACAGAATCCACGACTATACATAACAACACACACATATCAGTTGCTCAACAATTAAGCCTCTAAGGCAAAACACCTCAGAACCAAATGTTCTGGTCATAGGTAACTCAATAGTGAGACACACAGATATCCCTCTCACCTGGTTGAACAAGGAGAAGGTCACATTAGCTGCCTGTCAGATGCTAGGATCCATCAAATCATGCAAGCACTAAGGTCACTCATCCCCAATTACCATTATGACTCTGTCATAGTAAATGATGATGTGAATGACTTGAGATGTACCTCTGTCGACTATATGAGGAGAGACATGACCAAACTCTCAGATCATGTGACCAGGACTGGTATGTCCCTATCTCTAAGCAGCATTCTACCTTCATCTAGGATAATGCCACAATACAGTGAAAAAATGATTGAGTTCAATAATTGGCTTAGCTTCTGATGTCAATCCAGGGGGATCCAGTATCTGTCTGCCTGGGAAGACACGATTAATAGTCCATGCTGCTTTACCAGAGATGGCCTTCACCTGTCTCCTCAATGTTTTAGGATACTGGAAAAGATGCTTACCTCCACATAGTACCTTTTTTAGGCAATGTCCAATCATAAAACTTACAATGTAAAGAAGTCCATTAAAGAGAAACTCAAGGTCATGCTGCTTAATGCTAAGAGCTTAAACAGTAAACTGCACTCCCTGGAAGCACTCCTCACTTGGGAAGATGCTGACATTTGTGCAGTCACTGACACTTGCTTCAAGGCTGCTGAGAACACCCTGACTGTACAAGGCTACAAGGCTTTTCCCATATTCAGACCCTAAAACGAGCATGAAAGAACCAAAGGTGGAGGTGTATTCATCTCTGTTAAATCCCAATACATCTCGAGACAGGTGAAACAGGGTGACTCTCATGAGCTATTCCAGTTCCAATTAGCCATAGGTAAAATACCCTTCCACACCATTGTTAGCTACAGGTCCCCCACCATGAACCAGGAAAAGCACACTGCCTACCGGGACTTGCTAGAGTCACTCAGTATACAGCCAAACACCTTGGTCATGGGAGATTTCAACAATCCTTCAAATGGGTGACTTACATGAACACAAATATAATTGTTCCGAGGTTCCAGGACTTTGTTATTTCAACTGCCCTGGAAAAGTTAGTCCACACCCCCACAAGGGACTCAAATGTCCTGGACCTAGTGCTCACTAATATGGGGGGGGGTCACTGCACTACCCCCTGTGTGTTGCCCTTTCTGGTAAGGTCAGACCATAAATCTGTCTTGTTTGAATTAAAGATCAAACTTGCCACCCCACAGGAGGAAATAAACTAAAACATTTTTCCAAAGCAAACTATTGCCTACTAAGCGAAGGTATAAAAAGTTTCAAAGTCCCTGTCAACATAGCCAACATTGACTACTATGTAGAGGAATACACACATGCCTTATTTAGCCAATAAAAAAATGCATTGACTCAGCTGTACCTAACAGGAAAAAAAACAGGTCTTCCTGAGAAAATAAGTCACCCTGGTCAAATGTAAGTATAAATAAGTTATACAACAAAAGAAAGAAACTGATATCTACGAACATGAGGGAACTTACCCAATAGAGGAAAAATACCCTCCACAGTTTGAACAAGCAAGTCAGATATCTTGGTAAGACGTCTAAGGCTTCCTATGTGTCTAAATTAGTATCTGTAGCTAAAGACAATCATAAGGCATTCTTTAGCTATATCTGAAACCTAAAAGGGAATGCCCAACTGTGTGCTGAACATATAGTGGATGGTACCACTCACATTGAACCTAAGGAAATTGTCAACCTGCTAACTTCACCCCCTGTGCCCACCAGACATACCAAAAGTATTTCTAATACCAGCCCTCTAATGAAGATCTTAAAAAGAACAAATCATAGAAGCACTCTCCAAGGCCAAAAACATGGTCTCTGTGGGATCAGATAACATCCCAACTACTTACTAAACAATCTAAAACAAGACCTGGTGGAACCACTTGGCACTCTCTTTAACCATAGCCTGAGAACTGTTTTTGTCTCGGCAGATTGGAAAACAGCAACTGTAATCTCCTTACACGAAGGAGGTCCATCAGGTGACCTTGGAAACTATCGAACCATAAGCCTAACCAGCCTTATCTACAAGGGTATGAAAGAAATCATCATGGACCTTATCCAAAAGGACATAGGCAACATTTAAACTTTTGTTCTGACCCAGTTTGGTTTCATCAAGGGTAGATCTTGCTTATTAAATCTAATGGACTTCTTTGAGAGTGTCATCAAAGCCGTGGATGAAGGCAAAACAGTACATACCACCCATCTTGATTTAGCCAAGGCTTTTGAATAATCCTCCATTCAGGTATCATAGAGAAACTCTTCTCATCTGATGATTACCCCATACATTATTAGATGGGTAGCCAATGGCTCACAGACAGAATGCATACTGTCAAAGTTGGGGAGTCCACCTCCACCAGTCGACCAGTTAGCAGTGGGGTACCAGAAGGATCTGTGCTGGGCTGTCTACTGTTTGAAATCTATTTCTCTGAAGTCCAGGCAAAGTTAGATGGTCTGTGGCTTAGCAAGTTTGCAAATGATGTAAACTGTGTGCAATCATGGAGTCCACAGTGATGTTAACATATTACAGTAAGGGCTGACAAAAGCAACTAATTTGCGCCAAACTAATGGACTAACACAATGCAAAAAAAAGCCTCATTTTCCCCTTTGGCAAAGAAGTAGCCATTGCAAATTATGATATAGATAGTACCCCTCTCAGCTGAAACTCAGTGGTGAGAGACTTGGGAATACAGGTTGATAGCAATTGACACTTCAGTCACAATGTGTCCATAGTGGTAAGAAATGCATTCTACATTGCACATCTTATAAATAAGAGCATTGCATCCAAGTCCAGGGAGGTTATAGCTCCACTGTACTCAACCCTTATCAGACCACTAATTGAGTACAGTACTCCCTTCTGTATGTATCTCACCAGACACCTGCAGCAACTGGAGAGACCACATAGATTTCTAACCAAGCGAATCTAGAGCCTTCAAAACATGACATACATGGATAGACTGAAAGCAGTGTCACTGTACTCTGTATCATACATGCTGCTGAGAAGCAAACTGTGCCTGGCCTACAGAGCAGTCTTGGACCCTGCCCTAATGGAAATGTAACACATCTGGAAATCAAATGAGACAACAATAACTTGCTCCAAGGATCTCAGCCTAGCCTGTAACATTAAAAGAACAAGCTACATGGATCTCAACCTAGCCTGTGACATTAACAGATCAAGCTGGAGAGACAGATATACCGCCAAGCAATTGCTGCTCCTCTGGAATATGTTCCCACTCCATGTGAAGCAGAGCTCCTCAGTGACCCTATTCAGACACAGCCTTGACAACTGGATGGGTGACAGTAAATTCACCCAGGGATGGCACCTATGGACAGGGGGAGTTGGTGCTGATCACAAAATTGTTCTGCTAACAATGACCTTCTAACTATGGTCAATAAGGGTACTCAGGTTTTAAAATGGATAGATTTGTAAAGGCCCTAGGACTATTATGTATTTATTATTTGTTAACCGGGAAAGTCCGACTTGGAACTAAGCCCATTTTCAGCAGAGGCCCAGGGAGAAACACTCCAGATGCATATCTTTGTAATGTGAGAGGAAACCCACATGAAGACAGGAAGAACATACAAACTCTGCACAGAAGGCATCCCAGCAGAGAATCGAACTAGAGAACCTCTTGCTGGTGAGGCAACAACACTACTGCTGTACCACTGCACCTAGTCACCTACTATGAACCTAGGAACCTATGAACCTACGAACAACAAGCCTGGCTTACAATCATCAGCAAACTTTATTAACTTGGTGGTTCTAATTGCCAGTTTATCGTTAGAGCCATTAACTCCAAATAGCAGGGGGCTATGTCACAGGTCTGCGAGACACCACTTGCCACCTTTTCCCTGAGTGAGAAGGTGCCACCAACTCTGACAATATACATCCTGCCCTTGAGACAGTCTGCAACCCAGGTTACCACATAAAGATGAATACTTAAGTCCACTAGATAGTTTATAAATCCATCTTGTGGTATATAATTGAATGCTATGGCCACTTCTAAGCAGTTGTCATCTGCATGCTTGCCCGATGAAGTATATCCCTTCAATGAGCCACACGGGATGTATATATGATTGCATTGTTGGTGCAATCAGTGGCCACAGGAAGCTGTCATCACTTGCTATATGTATGCAGAGAAATTAGCAATGTGGGTTGTATAAGTTCTGAGTAAATGAAAAATTTGCAGAAGATTACAGAAATTATCAAATATTTTCCATATATTACATAGTGATGCAAACATTGACCATGCTAGTATCATGCTGGGGGAGGTGCTATGCAAAAAAAATAAATAAATAAAAATAAAAAAATAAGACAAAGAAATGACCATAAAATACATTGTGTAAGACAAACAAATCCATTGATATAGCTATTTTATTTTATATTAAAGTTATTTGTATTATTAATATTGTAATATTGGTAGTTCATAAGCAGTGTACAAATGCACCAATTCACTCACAGAATAGTAGGAAAATGACACAAAAGGGACTCCACTTGTGACTGGCCTCTTTGTAGAGCTGGACTCCCCAATTCTAACTTCCTGGGTCCTATCTGTAAGCCAGCTGGCTATCCACCTGGTGACAAACGGGTATGTACCTAAACTCTTGAGTTTGTCAACAATGCCCGAGTGGGTTATTCTGTTAAATGCCTTGACTAGGTTAAGGTACACAATGTGAATGATTTTCCCCTCATCTGTTGCTTTGATGACCTTCTCAAAGAAGTCCACCAGGCTGAGTAGGCATGAATTGCCCTTTCCAAAACCAAATTGGGTTGGGTCCAGTGTTTGGATGTTTATTATATTTCTCTTGATCATCTCCATGATAATTCTTGCCATGGCTTTACATATAAGACTAGTGAGACTTATGGGTCTGCAGTTTACAGGGTCTGTAGATGGCCCACATTTGTGCAGAGGGATTACTGTTGCCTTTCTCCATTCATGAGGCACAAATCCTGTTTGGAGGTTACAGTTAAATAGTAATTGCAGAGGCCATGATAGATAATGCTTCATGCTATTTAGAAGGCATCCTGGGATATTGTCTGGACCCACTGATGCAGTGTTTTTGGACTTAGAAAGAGCATTAAGGACCTGTTCCCTAGTTATAGTAGGAGGAGTTATATTTGATGATATTTCCTGAGGGAAGGTTGAGGGGGAGAGAGGGGTAAAGTTTCAGCTGAATTTATCAGCCAGGAGGTTTTCTATATCTTCTGGCTCAGTAAAGGTGACTCCATTTGCAATGAGCTCTGCACACAATTGTGTATTGCCTTTGAGGTTGTGGACATAGCTAAAGAATGCTTTGTGGATGTCCTTGGCCTAGGAGGCCAAACTTACCTCAAATGTGGCTTTGATAGACTTTATTTGTCAACTGAGTTGTTTGTTTAGTTTGATGAGAGTGATTTTATCCTGCTGGGTGCTGCTCCTCTTAATTTTTCCCTTGATTTTCTTCCTCCTGTTATACAACCTATTGGTTTTCTGATTCCACAAGGGTGGTTTGTTTTTTGAGTTAGTTCTTTACTTCATCCTGGTGGGTACAGCTGTCTCTATGCAGCTATTAACATGTTTGTACAGGGTTTCTGTGAACAGCTCTGCGTAGGCAGCAGTCTTATCAGGGTTTATGGGGAATGAATTGCGCCAGGTTCTTACTTAATAGCAGGAGGTTATCCTTAGAATAGTTCCTGAATATTCCAGGTTTAGCTGGGGGTTCAGGTTTTATTTTTATTTCAAAGGAGGCCATTTTGTGGTCTGACCTTACCAGGGAAGGCATTACAGTAGGGGGTGTGCAGCATTCTCCCATATTAGTGAGGACCAAATCCAGTATAGTTACACTCCTGCTTGGTGTATTGATTATCTGGTCCATGGAGTTTGTGTTTACAAAATCCAGGAATCACTGTGCATGTGCATTTGGTGTTATATAGGATTCCAAGTTAATACACGGGTAATTAAAGTCACCCCGAATATGGTAATAGGTTGGATGGTTAGTGTTCCTGGGTCATGGAGGGGGACCTATAGCTTGCAAGGAAGTGGTATTGGATTTTGCGTATGATGATTTGAACATGGAGCAGGTCTTCTACTTCAATTGTTCCTGTTGTGATGACATCTTCAGGGAAGTCCCAATTTTTAAACTCTGTCACAGTACTTATTTTCAAGTCAAAAGGTTCTTCTTCCGGAATGACATAGAATATTTGAATAATCTAACGTTTCATTTGCTTTGTATTCATACTTCTGAAATGTAAAAGTACTTTTACTTGCGGTCTTTTTTGTAAATACATGCAAAATATGCAGTTTGCTTCTGTTCTTATACAGTTTTAAATGCAGCAAAATAAATTATTTGACTGGTTTAGGTGTAAGATTAACAAAAGTAGTACCTTTGTTTAAATCTACTGTAAACATTTCCAGTTCAGCTGCACTACTATGCCCTCCTTCCACAAAACTCAGAAAAACAAACAAAAAATATATATACAAAATATTTTTCTTTTGTTATATGTTAAGGCATAAATAATAAGATAAAATTTCATAAAAAATTCAGAATGCAGCTTCTCCCTTGTATTTGAGTTAGCATAGAGGATTAAGGCTATAAGATGTTTATGTGCTGCTTCTAGTAGTCAAGGGTTTCATTCCCTCAGCCTCCATTGTCTATTGTGTGACTTAGAGCAGGTCACTTAACCATAGTGCTCTTATTCATAAGTTCTTTTTGGCATCTTGCAACAGAACATGGACTACCACCAGCTCCTTTCCTCATCACTGAATCTACCAGACCTGTCTTACCCTCCTCTGGCTCTACTGGACACATTTCCATGTGTGATAAGGTAACTGAGGGTACTAGCTGCTATGAAAGATTTCTCTAGGTCTTACTATTTCCAGTCCCACTGTGTGCACTTTGTAAGTGTCAGTGGACAGCTATGCAATGGAAGGATGCTAGCATGTTGTTTCACATCCACAGAGACTGCACCAACATTCACTGCGTAGTCCCCACTAGGACCATATCCCACACATCTCCACAGCATCCACCAAGGATCAGCCATGAGATGCATGCAACAGCATGACCTTTCTCCAAGATGGACATGCCCAAACATCCCTGCCAATGCTTTAGCTAACTGAACTGCTAATCAACACTGGGTCATATGCACCCTAGTCATGGCATCATCCCTCTCTTCTACAGCACTGGCTATCTTATCAATGCAGTAGAGATATAGAAATTGGGCTAGGATCCTCAATGCTTTCACTGACTGCATACCTGGAGATTATAAATGAACAAAATGATATAGACAATTATATCCCTAACATTCCCTAAAATGTTCAAGAGAAAGTACTGAACCAGTTTGGAGATAGACACATTTATATTCGCAGAGCAAAAAACAGCCAAAGACATTCAGTAATTTGAGTACAGTCATTTGAAAAATGATCAGTAGTAAATGGAATAACAAACATTAAATAACTGAAAATTAAAAAGCTTGCTTCTTCTTACTTAAAAAGTACATTTTGACTATGACTATAGCTTATAAGGCAAATTCACTTAGAGGCAGACTAAATTTATTTGACTTGTTATGCATTCATGTATGAATTTATATAATTTTTAATCAACTAGATGTGGATGAGACATGGACTCAGATATCAATGTACAATCAGACAGGTTACAAGATCTACAATATAAATATACAACGGACATAGGCTTACATCGTTTTAGAAGCTATTTGCTGAGCAGATGTGAAAGGAAACCCAAGTTACAGAAAGAAATGCATTCAGTCATCAAGGCAATATTTGGATTCTGTCCATAAATGTACCAGAGGTCAGGACTGAGATCCAAACCTTATGCTCTTTGTCACTTAGCCACTATAGTCTCCTTGTTACTCATGTACTGTAAGTGCTTATGTTTGTAAATTTTGAATTTCACAATATTTTTATATGTTTGTAAATATAAAAACTAACACCTACGCAATATGATTATTTTTCTGAGAATGTGGTTTGCTTGCAGTGCCATCCTTGATAACACTGAAATCATAAGATGTTGCTCACTTGCTTACCTGTGTATGTATTGATTGATTGATTGACTGAGTGAATGACTGGGGAGAAAGTTAGTGATAGGATAGGCTGTGAACCTTGGTTTCACAAATAAGATGCATACTGATAGCAAACCACTGAGACAGAATTTGCCACTCACAGACTGTCTTAGGTTAGTAGCACAGTCTTCAGTTGCACTGTAGTGCTGCTGAATCCATGTCTGCAAAAGAAGGAATATGCAAGCTGTCACATTCTGAAACGGCTTAGGGAAATGATATACTAATGATAAAATAATTTGTGTGAGATGAGCAAAGATGAGATTTACAGACTGATAAGAAGTGAAATATGTGGCAACAGGTGCCTTTCTATAAAAGGGTAAGCTATACCTAAAATTCTTGCACTTTAGACAGCAAAATACTTGAAACAATACCAGCAGTCATGTGTCAACTTATAACGCCCTTAGCTCTGATGTCTTCCTCAAGTATGCACAAATTGTCATCCCCCAGAAAAAGGAAACATTACCATTAGCATGTAACATACTTTAATTTCAGTGATCGAGGCATTTCAGATAACTTCAGAATTGATATTGACATTGTATATGCCACAACTGATGTATGATACCCACTCATGGGTTCCATATTAATGAACTTCTTAAACCTGTATAGATCAAGGTATATATATACTTTGTGTATTTTAGTTATGTGGACCTTTAGAGAACATCTAGAAACACACTCAGTATTTTACAGGACACTGCTCCAAAATATGCAACAGCTGCTTTGACCTAATGCTTCTTCATGTAAAAGATCATATATTGTTCTGTGCCACACCAGAGGGGAGAGCCAGTGATGTGTGTGCCTTCCACAGCATCAATCACCTACCTTCCCAAAGTGCTTTTTTCCATAGAATGCACTCTATAATAATTAAGACACCTCATGGTCCACAGACAGGAAGGATTGTGAATAAAAAGCCTACCATTTCCTCAAATGTCAGGTAGTGTGCAATGCATGTAAGATCATAACCAAAGTGTCCCCTCAGCAGCCAAACAAACAGTTCAAATGATTTACTTATATGGCACACATCTGTCTTCCTACAGAGTGAAATTTGAAAGGGAAATCTATTAGGTAAGTGTTATTACTGTGGCACATCTTTTTGACTATGTACCTAGTAGATGCAAGTATAGTGAACTCCATACTGACATGTTGACACTATGCTAAAGGGTATGCTGGTTAGCCACTGGAGTCTTTGCTTATGACACCCATATGGAACTTTCAGTAAGTGGATGATCAACGGTATAACACTGCTTATTATAAACATGTTCAGCCTGTTCAAAGCCCACTTCCGCTGCCTTGATATGTCTGTGTTGTACTTCAGTATGACACATTCACAGCAAGATGCTCTGAGCAGGTTTCATGATACATAATATGCAGATGAATAAAGAGGCTCTGTATCCCCAAGACTCAGACTTCACTTAACTGCATACATACAAATGTGCACACACATGTGGCCACATACACACACACACACACACACACACACACACACACACACACACACACACACACACACACACACACACGCACACTTTTACAATCTGACTACTTAGAATGGGCCCTACTGCCATTGTCCATCGCCATCAAAAGGCAGCTGCGCAGTTACCCACCCTTAGATGGTGATGGATACAGAGAAGAGAAGCGATGGAAAGAGAAGAGAAGTGATGGGAAGAGAAGAGAAGAGAAGAGAAGAGAAGAGAAGAGAAGAGAAGAGAAGAGAAGAGAAGAGAAGAGAAGAGAAGAGAAGAGAAGAGGAGACAAGAAAAAGGAAGAGAACCAGTAATGTCTTCTTTAGACATATAAGCCCTGGCAAGTACACAGTAACCCTTTACTGTAACATAAAGAAACTTGATACAGGCAGTGTTTCTATAAGACTATGCTGACCAACGCATGTTAAAAACCACACTGTATAACAGACATTCCCACATGTATCACACAAGAGGGCAGGAGGTGTTGGTCATTCATGAGCACAGGTGTCTAAGAATACAATATTGCATGTCTGTCTATGCACTGTCAGTGGATGATGGAATATCATTGAATGCAGAGATAAGATCTAGATGTGATGGGTTCTCACTGTGAGATCCTGATTTGCATTCATGATGCTTCCAGGTTGTAGTGCAACTGGGGTCTCCCACATCAGAAATGTGTGTGATTGCTGGATCCAGACCTGAACAGGGTCTGACCAGGCTGTATCTTGACAATAGAGGTCAAGTGTCATGGCTGGCTTTAGTGAGGGCTGAAAGAGAATGGCACATGTCCAGGCAAATATGAGGACTGTGTACTTCAGGGCAGTCTACCTGTATGAACCTCCTTGTGTACCATGCCCCAACCTGCCAAATATTTCATCACCAGACTTAACCCAGCTATCTGTGTATTGTCCTTATCATTAGCCATTGCATGGTTGCTAGCCTGTTCTTCTGTCCCATCTTCTACAAGAATCACTGTACAAATATTCTGGTCCAAGGTAACATGACAACTGGAACACAAGAGTGAACAGGCGTACATCTTGCAGACTGTGCCCCAGAGACATGCATTTTCAGGCTAAACACACAGGATGATACATATATGCTCAACTTGCCTGCACTATCATCCTGCTATTATTGCATTCCTGATGCTGCTGTTACAAAATATGTGCAATATATGCCTTGATCAACCTATGGTTTCTATCTGCACTGCTGGTGTACAGAACTCTGATCAATGTTGTAACCATCCACTACTGGTTTCACTTCATATTGCTGAAATGCTGAAATCTCGAATTTCAGCATTTCGACAGTATAAACAGAAAGTTTAAAATGTGGAAAGCGCATAATCACGAATTCAGATATCTGGAATTCATGGTTATGACTTTACATTACATGACGCGCAGTGTATACTTGGAATGTTGTTGGATATGGGTGACGCACAGTGTTTACTTTGAATGTTGTTGGATGGGGTGTATGGGTTTCCGTGGAGTGTAAAGTAACTGGCTGTTTTTACAGGTTTTGGGTGGGAGTTTGAGTGTGTGTCACTTTGTTTTTAAGTTGTGTGTGTGGTTTAGGGTAGCTAGGTTAATGTATGAGTGTGTGATTGTTGGATGTGTTGCTGTTTGTGTATATATGTGTGTGTGTGTGTGTGTGTGTGTGTGTGTGTGTGTGTGTGTGTGTGTGTGTGTGTGTGTGTGTGTATGTGTGTTTGTGCGAGGGACTGTGGAATGTCTGGGTCTGAGTGTTCTGTCTGTTACTGTTTGTGTGATTTCATTTGTATATATAAGTGGGGGGTAGGGGCATAACCCCCCACATGGGGAGTGCATTGGGGCTTGCCCCCCTGCTTTTCTATCTTGTAGGTGTTTGCTGCTTAGTCTTTTGTTGGTTTGTGTTTGTTTTGTGTTATGGATGTTGTGGGTTGTGTGTGGTGTAGTGTATGCTGTGTGTTTGGTTTTCTGGTTTCAGGTTTTTGATGTTTCTGTGTTCTAATGGTTTCGGCTTTATGGTCTCGAAATGCTGAAATTCGAGATTTCAACATTTCAAGACTATGAAGTGAAACCCCACTACTACATAGATGATCACAGACTCATCAGCCCCCTTGCCGGGACACCTAAAACTCATCTAATTCTGTCATTCTATTACTCACCCCCCACCACCATCCTGTAGCAGTCCTCTCAACTGAAACATATTTTTGCAGTGGCATGTGTTAACATACTTGCAACACTTCTGTTCCATGCAGCTGCAGCCAAAGCAACATTTAGGTTACATAATGTAATGCATTACAATTCAGTCCCTAGTGCCTAAAGTAAGAAATCACTTTCAGCATGACTGAAATTGTCCAGCATCCTCTGTCCTCCACATCCGCAGGATGGGAAGAAACCTAAAAACATATATCATAGATCTGTACAATGGGTACTTGCGTTGGTTGCATGACAACTACAGAAAAAACATCCTGGGAAGCATGTACTATATTCACAGAGGCAATTATCTGGTATGCTATTTGATGAATGCATGAACTGCTACAGGAATGCATACAGCAGATACACCTGCCACAGCTTAATATCTATGCATTTCCTATAGGACATGTTTACTTTGTCTTCTTGTCTACTTTGTTACCACCTACAGGTCTGCATAGGGTATGTCTCTTATACCTGTCACTCTCATTAGGAGTGGTCCTGGTCCATGTTAGTGACATGGCCATAACCTACTACAATGGGGGGAGGGGTCTCTTCTGTAAATAGTACTGTCATACTACTAGTATGAGCTACTGTAGCGATTCACATGCTAGTCCCAAAGTATACAGCATAACATGCATGTGCAGGGACAAACTAGTCTGATTTTACTAGCTTCTTTGTCTGCTTTGTTGCTAGTACAATCTAAACAAACTCTAGACATGCAGATAAACATAATCCCATTGTTATCATTCTATAATGCAGATAGCAGTGCAAGGGGATACATATTTTGGAAGCTAGATATTTACAGCTTATTATAGGCTTTCAGGTATTTACAGCTTATCACAAGCTTTCAGAGTAATGTCTGACTCCTCAAGATTGTGAGATTGATTCCAAGATGGTCATCAGTCAGTAAGCACGTACTTCTCATGGCGCCTGTCATAAGCTCATTTATCTAACTGAAAAAACGAACATCAACAAATAAAATTCAGCAAAAATGGCAAACTTCTGCTAACAAGAAAGATCTGTTTTGTAAAGCTTATTTTTTCAAATTCCATAGTTAAAGTATTAACTTAAACTTTGCTCCAAATCAATGATCCTTACCATGTGTAGGTCGGCCTGCGTATTTTCTGGGAATAAGAGGAACAAGGAAAGGAATCAATCACATTTAATACAATGTCGAGTGAAATGGAATAAATGGAGGCTCAAACATCTAAAACAAGGTTGTTCCAAATAGCCTTTCTTGAAAAAGAAGTCATTACTTAAAGACAAAGGACTCTAAAACAGCAACAGGAAACATTGAATCCATCCTTAAAATCAAAAGCAGAACAATCTTGCAGCCTGAATGAACGAAAACTAGCACTTCAACCTCTGCAGTCAGAAATTCAGTTTCTCAGCAAATTTAACATGCTTTAGGAATAATTCAGATCAATTTATAAACCAACTTGAACAAACTGGAGCTAAAATGATGAACAATGAAATAAAAATCAAAGAGCTGCAAAAAAACTATAAATAAGTACTCCATAAAGGAAATCCAACAAAAATTAATAGAGCTGGAGGCTAGAAGTAAAAAAAAATAATATACTGGTGAGAGGCATTCCAGAAAAATATAAACAATCTCAGCTACAAACATTCTGTAAGAAATTCTGGAAACTCTGCTTGATAATAAAGAATTAGCTCAATAAATCATAGTAGAAATAACATATTGAGCGTGATGTAAGGCACAAACTACAAAAAACCCTAGGCAAATTTATGCTAAAATCTTAAACTCTTGCCATGCCCAAAACATTATCTCAGTAGCTAAATCTAAAAAATGCATTCTATGGAAGGGAAACAAAATTACTTTTGCTCAGGACCTTCCACTGTAAATTAAGCAACAAAGACAACTTTTTAACGCCTTACTGTACATACCTCATCAATAAGAAAACAAAATTCCAGATGAAATACTCTGCTATCTTGATTTTTCAACTCAAAGACCAAAGGTTCCAAATAAATTCACCAGAGGAACCCAAAGCTGCTTTTCTGAAATCTTTTAATGAAACGCCTGACATATGATAACCATTGTGTGTCTGTTTTTGCATGATCTTTCTATAGTTTTTTGTAGTACAAAAAGGTACATTTATGTAAAACTTTAATAGATGGGCAGAATTAAAATAAGAAATTTACCTTAAAAATTCTCTCTGTTGTGGCATTCTAATGGAGCTGGAAGTTCCCAGAAGTGAATAAAACCAAGTGGGCCAGAAATCCCTGTTTTGTGTGTTCTGTTTTGATTGTACCATACATTAAATGCAACACAACCTCTACTTCCTTCCCAAATAATACATGATGAATATGCATGGGCTTACAACAAAATGTGTATCTAAGAGTAACTCTGATCAGTTTCCTGAGTGATTTGGACTATGTAAGAATATTTTACTCTGGTTTACTTTGGTTTGATGATACTAGATATCAGTCAACATTAGGTAACTAATATAACTTGCTGGTTAGTAAGAGTTGTTTTATCTAATTCCTTTCCTTGCATGCAAAATAATATGACTGTCCTTAATCACACTATGGAAAGTATGGGCTTTAATACCCTTGGAAAGGTCAGCAGATCTTGAGAGTGGGTATTAGTAATATTGGCATAGGTGCTGGATGATTGCACTCATTCTTATAATGACTGCTCTAAATCCAGAGCTGTATCCATCAGGAAGATGAACCAGAAAAAGTAAAGTACAACTTCAGAGAAGACTTTGTAGGAAGTTTATGCTAGGTTGAATTTGTATCAGGTTCTCTTTTTTTCAGAAAAATAAGGTAAATGTAAAGGTACTGAGCAATAATTTTGATAAAAACTAAGAGGCTCTATTTTGTCCGGTACAACTAGTTTTAGTTATACTTCTATGCAGTAAATCACAATTATTATTTCAAATGCTGCTGGCCTCACGGGCAGCCATTTTCCTTATTGGGCAAATTGAAGAGGCCAAAATCATCAGTACCTATTGCCATTGATCTGAGAACTATGGTTGTCAGTGTGAAATATATTTTCTCTAAAATGTGAGCGGGGAAATGCAAATCTTGGTTGGTGCTGGAATAATTGTATAAACTTGTATGAGGATTGGTGCGTCAGGTCAAGGAGAGTAGAACAGTAAGTGTTGACCACATCGTTTCCAGCTAAAATGAAGATTCTTTTCTCAAAGTCGTTGTACAATTATTAAAATAGCTGACTCAAGATCTAATCCTTATGTTATTTGTTATTGTGATTCTCTAGGTTACCTTTGCCCTTCCCAGGCTTCACTGATCCTGTTACCCCTCTACAATTGTATGGTCTTAATGCTCTTAATTCAAATGATTTATAATTGAGTGGAGCTCATTAGTTTTGATTAAGGTTGTTATCTATTTAGGTAATGCAGTACTTATTGTATATCACCAGACAAAATGTATATACTTTCCTACCTGAGGTTAAAATTAATACTAACCTCTCTATATTGTTACTACAGAGACTGACTTGAGATTAGTAAGTGTAGGAATGTGTTATAAATTTTTATAACTATCTATTCACAATCAAATACCTACTGCAAACTCTCTGACTAATAAATGTAGATGAATCCATTTTAAAATGCTAAGCTGTGTTAATTTGTAACTGTGTGAAAACCTTTGTTTAAATGTGCTAATGTAAATTCTCTAATTAACTAGAGTAGAGGGTAACAACCCCTGATTCAGTGCAATTTTAAGTAGTTTCACACTCATTTTTTTCCTTTTGCATTTAAGCAATTCCTTTTATGACTTCATACTGAGTTAACAAGGAAATTGATTAGAAAATGCAAATATCCGATGGTCGTACAAGTTATATGCTGATGTAATTTATCAGTTCTAAACTGCTGTTGCGTTTTTATTATTTGTTTGTTTTTGTTTTATTGTTTTTTTTTTTTTTTTTCAAGAAATGATGCTATACTCTAGAGTATCAACTTCTTTTTTGAATATATTGTTGCAACTGATAAATGATCTTATGTTAGTAAAACAAAATAAAGTGAGTTTATATTAATGGTTGATGTTTGCATAAAACTTTTTTCTCCTTCAATGCTGTAATGCAAAATGTTAAAATCTGACAAGTCAATTGGTCAAGATATTCATTTTGTTTTAAAATGTTTTATGATAAACTTTCTTAGACATGAAAATGGATATTATTCAAATATATCCACAAGTAAGGTGAAGGGTAAGAAAATTAAGTAAAAGGAAAAAGATTAAATTTACTCTATTTTCAAACACAGAAGTAATGATAGTGAGTGTGTGCTGTTTAAGGGCTGCTGTAACTTAGGATATTAATTGATAATGTATTATAGTTTGTTAGTGTATCTTAAAACTTCTTCCAATTTGTGACAGTTATCTAAGAAAGTTTTTAATTATACTCTTTCAGATCGGGGGGTTTGGGGGTTAGGCAATGAGGAAGTCCTGAGGGAGTTAAATGTCACCATGGTTAAATACTTGGCAATATTTGCCAATATAATATTTAGTGATCATAGAAAAACAATATTTAGCAAAACAAACACTATTTTTATTGGAAAAGCTAACAAAAATAATGATAATAATTGAATCATGGAATGTAAATGGCCTTCAAGACAAGAAAAAGAAAAACCTACTTATGCTCTTAATATTTCAGTATAAACCAACTGGGTGGCCATGGTGGCACAGCGGTTAGCATTTCTGCCTCACAGCAAGAGGTTCTCTGGTTTGATTCACAGCTGGGGTGCCTTCTGTGCGGAGTCTGCATGTCCTCCCTGTGGTCGTGTGGGTTTCTTCCGGGTGCTCCAGTTTCCTCCTACATCCCAAAGACATGCAGTAAGTGGATTAGACACTCTAAATTGGCCCTAGGTGTGACTGTGTGCATGTGTGTGCCTTCTGTGGAAGGTTGGGCACTGGGCTGGCAACTCAACATTGTAAAAACTCAACTGCCCATCATTAGCAGACAGATGATCCGCTGTGGAGACCCCTAACCAGGAAAAAGCCGAAAGAAGAAGAAGAAGAAGATTTCAGTATAAACCAACTATAACATTTGTCCAAGAAACCCATATGAACAATGAACAGTGGGAAAAAAATAGAGCCAAAGGAAGGATAAAACAAATCGTAGCAGCTAGAAATAGCACAAAATTGAAAAGAGTAGCAATTGTAATTAAAAAGTCCTTCAAAGGTAAAATCACAAATCATAAATTCAGATGCAGATGGAAGATGGTGTTACTTCACTTGTACGTAGCCCCCATTTACTAAACCCCTTTTATTGCTAAATGTATATGGTACATATACAAATTAGCAAGACTTTATATAAAAAGTCTATAATCTTCTAATGGAAATTTCCAGAATTGTACTTTATATTGGGTGGAGACTGAAATGCATTTTTTAACCCAACTTTAGACAGGTCATATAAAGACAATAGGCAATGACCTCAAATTACTTTAGTTCTAGAAGATTTAATTAATGATTTTAACTTAGTGGCTCAATATGTCTGGAACCAAGATAAAAAACAAATAAATAAATATACATATTTCTCAAATTGCTATAAGTCATGGTCAAAAATAAACTTTTTCTTGATGTTTGAATATCTCTTAATGTCAGGAATCACATACTACGTAGATCCCACAACCCTTTACAATCACCCAAATTTTCCATTAAATTAGGTAGCTCAAAGGTAAAATATGATCAATATGACCACACAAGCTGGACTCTAAATGTAAACTTAATCAAATAAATGGAGATTATGCTTGAGATCTTAGACATTCTCATTCAGTTAGAAATCAATTTGTCTAACATTGATATTCCCTATGATGTTCAATGGGCTGCAACTAAAGCAGTAATTATAGGTATATTCATATAGAAAGTATAATTATACAAAAAAGAAAGTAGAGAAAGGAAAGTTAAAATGGAAAATAAATTAAGAGAAGTGGAAAAAGAACTTTGAAACAATTACACTGCTGAATCAAAAAGTAACACGTTAAACTTACAAAAAGAGCTCTATGCTCTACAATTACAAGAATATTCAATCATAGAATTAAAATCACTGTATAAGTATACAGAGTGGGCCCAAATGCCATCTAAATCTCTAGCAAGATGGATTAGTATAAAGCAATCCTCCTAGAATAACAGAAATAAATTATAAAGGTAAAACTCTATACGTTAACTCTGATATTATTGAATCTTTTGAAGAAATCTATAAAGATTTGTATGGCCCACAAAAAACAACATCTACATGAATGTGAAACATTTATCAAAAATTTAAAATTCCCACTATTGAGTGATAAACAAAGTGCTCTTCTTAAAGCACCATTTACAATAGATAAATTCAAAATAGCAATTGATAATTTAAAAGTTAGTAAAGCTCCTGGTCCTGATGGTTTTACAGATGAAATGTATAAAGAATTTGCTTTGAAATTATCAAATATTTTGCTGTGAGTATACAACTATATCACTAAGTATGGTATTATGGACTGTTATATTAACAACTCAAAAACTATTTTCATTCCTAAACCTAACTCAGACAAAACTCATCCTTAAAATTGTAGACCTATCACTCTTATTAATCTTGACATTAAAATAATGACTTCAATATTAGCAAATAGGATCAAAAAAGTATTACCAGTCATAGTATCCTCCGAGCAATTAGGTTTTATGATTAAAATATATGGATGTGATAATACACTTACTTTAGATATGATAATTCAGCTCTTAGCAAAAGAAAGAAACCCAAGATATGTAGTATTGCTAGATGTGAATAAAGCATTCAATAGAGTAAACTTAAGCTTCTTATTCTAAATTCTGAAATACTTTAATATACCCAGAG
Organism: Protopterus annectens; assembly: GCF_019279795.1. Classification (NCBI taxonomy): domain Eukaryota; kingdom Metazoa; phylum Chordata; order Ceratodontiformes; family Protopteridae; genus Protopterus; species Protopterus annectens. The sequence continues at coordinate 241,094,386 of NC_056729.1, read as the reverse complement.
ACGTTATACATATTGTAAAAGCAATTTATAACAGCTCCTCTACTACACTTTATATAAATAAAACAAAATCAAAGCCAATAAAAATAAATAATGGTACTAGACAGGGGTGCCTCCTCTTCCTTTATCTGTTTAACCTTTATATAGAACCCCTATTGCTCTTTATAGCCCAAAAAACGTTCTACCATATACTGTTCATTCAAAATACCAAGCAGAAATGTATTGCCTTTGCTGATGACTTAAATATATATTTTGAGCTCCTAAATACAGACATACATAAAGTTATGAAGTCCATTAAAGAATTCTCAAACATAACAAATTTTGAAATGAACCCATCCAAATCTTATTATCTTCCAAATTAACCCTATTGGACATACAATGTCCTATTTTCCAGAAACCGGAATTAAAATAAATTACTCACTAAAGTATCTGGGAATAAAATTTGAATACACTCACAATGCAGTAATGAAAGAAAACTTGTAAAAGACATGGACGACCATTGAACAGGATATCTCTAGGTGGACAAATATAAAACCTTCACTCCTATCTAGAGCAGCTGTCATTAAAATGAATATACTTCCTAGAAATGTTATATCTACTAAATGCAATTAATCTCAACACACCTAATAAATTCTTCTCCAGAATGAAAGCAACACTCTCAAAATTTTTGTGGCACCTGAAATCCACTAGAATTAGTTATAACAAACTAATTTTAACTAAAGGAAAAGGTGTGATTGGCTTACCTGATTTTAAACTATATTATGACATCTGTGTAAGCAGAATAATTCAGGTAGCTGATTATAATCCAACTGGTCAAGAATTGTTCCCAAGATGGGTAAAAATATGCTATGACCATATTAGAGCTAAAAATATTAATTCAAAAGCAATTCCCTTTATCATACAAGAAAATAATAAAAAAAAATCAAAATTGATGAAATGATTAAATGTAAAATAAATATATTTTAAAAATTATTAGCTTCCTTAAACTTGGAATACACCCTTGACGTTCTGCAACCAATACATTTAAATGTTTTATTTATTTATTTTTTATTTATTTTACATTTTTTAATCGGGCTAGTCTAACTGGATATATGTCCATTTTCAGTAGAGGCCCGGGGAGAAAAGCTCCACCTTATGCTAAATATAACCGTAGAACACAAAAACACAAACACAACAGAAATTTCAAAATAATACATTACAATACAAAATTGCACTTGAATAACATTGTAAAAACACCATCAGAGAGAACATGAATACACGGTATAGTAATACAGTAGATCTAGGAGCAACTGCCAGGATGAGGGGTTGACAGTTGACAAGAGGGGGGGAGTAAGCAAAAAAGTAAGTTAGGATAAAAATTAAATTAATAATTTCATTTCAAAAAGAAATATATACTCAATTAAAAGCAGATGATAAACATACAACAGTTAAGATAAGCCTGCTAGAAGTAGTGGCAATTTTAGGATTGTATATACCAAGGGGTAGTACTCTGACAATAAAAGACTGTGAAGAGGAAGAGCTAGAAAGGAAACAATATATCCTGACTGAGTTATTTTGGCTGGGGAATAGACAGAATTGCTAAGCAGCCAGTTAAATCAAATTTAAATTTGAAATTAAATAATAGTATGATAAATATGAACCAATATTCTTAAATTAAAATATTATAGTATGGGACTTTTATAACTTAAAAGAATACAAGATCAAAGATATTAGGAAAAGTCTAGGGGTACAGAAAATATGATAATGTACTTAGTCAAATTAAAATGCTAATTAATCTAAGACTTCAAAAATTAAATATTAGTGAACATAATATTACCTTGACTCAGTTGATCCTTAAAGGTCAATCTTGTAAAATAAAAATGCTATCCATTTTATATAAATTAATCTCTGCAATCAAATTTTAGTCTTCATTACTTTATTCAAACTATTGGATTGAGAAGAACTAAAATATTACCACAGAACAAAAAAATTCAAGCAATAGAAAACACGGTTAAACTCACTCCTTTCAAAAACTTAATTTATACCCAACTCATGGTCAACAATAATGTTTACTTCACTCCTATTACTCTTAACAAATACAACTCAAACTATTTACCATATCTCCCCTATTGCCCATCCAAAATGGCAGATATATTACATATTTTTTGGAGCTGCAAGTATGTTTACAAACTGTGGTGCTCATTAAATGCTCAATTAAATCAAATGGGATATGAAAAATCAACACTATCATGGGAAATTGCAATTTTTGTACAATACCAAATAACCTTACCAACTTGTATAAACATGTTCTGATTACTGTTAGTGCATTAATTCAACTTTACATAGCTTAAAACTGGCTAGATAGATCCAAGGTATCATGGAATAGATTTAATAGTATGGCTATAAAACATATATCCGGCCATAAATTAATAAATAAAAATCAAAATAAGCTCTTCTATTATCAGAAGTATTGGGGTTCTCTTTTGGACACTTTATTAAATGAATAAAAAGGGGACTTTCATATATAACATACTATACAATCATTTTTTTTTAAGTATACCCAGAATTTGTACTTTAATTCAAGTAGATGACTAACTAAGGTCTAAAACAATGAAATATTTTCCTTCTTCTAGCCCTCCTTTAACTACTGAATGAAAGATTTTGTGGTGACATTAAAATGTAAATAGTCGTATTGTGTCAATACAATTTTTCATTCATAAGTGTACAAGTGAACTCTTGTTCGGTATATACTTCTCTGAGGTTCAGGCTAACACGGGGAGATTATGGCTGACAAAGTTTGCAGATGACTGCAAACTGGGGGCCATAATCGAATCTCCAGCTGACACAAGCATCCTTCAAAAGGGTCTCACAGAGACGGATGCTTGGTGCCAGAGCCGTGGCCTCAAGCTAAATGCTAAAAAGTGCATAGTCATCCCCTTTGGGAAAAACAAGGTGCCCACAAATTACCACATATGTGGTAATCCATTAAGTACGGAAGAAGTAATTAGAGATTTGGGGACCAACGTAGATAGTAATCTCTCCTTTGATAATCACATTGCCAAAGTGGTTAGAAAGACCTTCTATATAGCGCACCTTATCACGAAAGGGTTTACATCTAGATCAAGAGAGGTCATTGTGCCCCTCTACTCGTCACTCATCAGGCCCATAATTGAATACAATGCCCCTTTTGGGATGTACCTTACCCTACACCTGCAGCAACTGGAGAGACCCCAAAAGTACCTCATGAAGAGGATCATGGGCTACAAACAGATGTCCTATGCAGCTCGAGTAAAGAAACTCTAGCTCTACTCAGTTGCTTACCGCCTACTCAGAGGTGATCTATGCCTGACGTACAAAGCCATGTCAAACCCAGAATTAATGGACATGCTCCACCTCAAAAAATCCAAGTCCCTTAGAGCTACACACTCCAGGGACCTAAACCTCAGCACAAAAATAAATAGGACATGCTGGAGGGACTGATTCACTTCCCAGAGGCTCCCCTTACTCTGGAATAGAATCCCAATTAATTTTAGACATAGCCCCTCACTGACCCTCTTCAAGCGAAATCTGGACGCGTGGATGGGAAATTGCAAATTCACCACTGGGATATTTTCTGGGTCCCTGCTAGACAGAGGCACAGTAAACTAATCTTAAAAGGGTACCTTCTGTGACCTACTTTACAGAGGCACAGTAGGCTAATCTAATAGGGAGGCGGAAGCCAAATACACTCTGGCTAGGCTTATAAATGTCCTAGGGCAGATAGCCTAGTATCTACCTATGAACCTATGAACCTATGAAAATGTATTAAAATTCAGATATCCAAATGGATTATGATATTGTTAACTCATTATTGCATTATGTATACACTGCAATATCTTTTTTAGTATGATTTGTTCTCTAAAATCTTTTGAAATAAATAAAAAGTATATTTGAAAAAAAAAAGATTTTGTACAGGACATGAGAGTATTGTTAGTTCTTAAAATGTTATTGTCTAAATATCCAGCTTGTTATCCAAATTTGCAAGACTTAGCATGCATAATTGTAGCATGTATGTAGAACTATGTAATGATATACTTGCTTTCACAAGATGTAGACAATAAAAGAAAAGGTGTGTGAATATTTGTAGATAATTTCATTTTGCTGCTGTGCATCTGTAAAATGGAGGTGCAGTTACCTCCCTACATGCATACCTGATGTCTCACTGTCATGGGCTTGGATATCAGTTGTGTGCTAATTCATTCATTCACTCTTTTCCAGATCCAAGTTTTCCTACCGATCATTCAGAAATCATTCTCTCCCATACTGTGCAGGCCATCATTTTGGTCCATGTGAAAACAGCACCATTTCAGAGGAGATATTACCTGAATGAGGAATGTCGTTCATTCACAGCTATTATTAGCAAAGGGGAGCAGAGTTCAGGCTTCAGTATATTGACCTGCAATGCAGAGACCTTGAAGCTGCCCATGTCTTGGAAGTGGATGTCAGGCAGCATCACCCTTGATGGGAGAGTATATAGATAGCATTGCACACTTTCTTATTTTTTAACTGTCATCCATGTTCCAGGTTTTGAGACTATTTTTGATACTGGCAGGTACTGGGGTATGTCAGCTTCATAAATATGTGTACGTGTACTGACAGTCTTCACAAACAGGTGAGGATGGTGGCAATTATGTTGTATGCAGTCTTCATTTGCTGTTCTGTCCTAGGGAGACCTGGCAATTCCACCTGTGCTACTTTGCAGTTTTCTTCTACCTTGTATTCCTCATCTAGATTTGGGAGTATTTTTGCTACTGTCTGGTACTGAGATGGAACACATTAGAAGCATGTATATGCTACAGTATCAGCCTTCAGTCCTATTTTGATGTGGGATATGCATTGTTCAGTTCTTGTTCTTAGGTCTACCTGATCTGGAGTAGGGTTCAACTGCATCATTCCATGATGCCTGCATACTATCTGTTGTGTCCACACATGCAACTGTGCTTCTTTCTGTGTACATATGATACCTTATATAAAAGAGTCACACACCAGCCTGCTGTGTGCCATACAGATTTGGAGATGTGTGTGGGATCCTGCCTTGTGGCTTCTGTAGATACACTTTTCCTTAACAGTGGCTTTCCCTTACCCTGTCACTGTTTGCTTATGTATCCTTTCTTTTTCAGCATTAGCAGAATGTGACAGCTATTGGGTCAGCTTCCGTATGAGGCTAGAGAGAAATGCAATCAAATATGTTTAGGTCAACACAGTTCTGCAGATGTTTACATTAACTGTATGCTGTCCTAGGGCAGGATATTTCACATATGACATACTTCCACTTGTGTCTGTTTAGTACAGGTCTAATTGAGGCATTTTCTCAGCAAGACACTTCACTGATTCCTGCTTCTGCTGAGACCGTTGCTGAGAAGGGCAGGGCTGACAGGTTTATGAGTACCAAGCTGTAGAGGATTCTCACTCCTCACTGCGAAGCAGCTTATGTACATTGCCTTGGCCTAGGCAACTACAGATGGTGCATGTGGTAGAAGTCATGGTGGATAGGGCAATGAGCATATGCATGGCTCACATGGACAGCCTCCTGGAAAGAAGAGCAGATTCACTTATCCAGCAGGTTGCACCCATCAGCCTACCAGCGGATTTATGTGAGTTGTACCACAGCCAGCCTAATCCATATTGTGCTGAGGGATCACAATAGTGCTTCTCTGAGGTGGGGTAGTAGTCAACATGCTTCGCTCACATCCACCATATTCCCAACCATGTGTGTTCCATCATTTTTGTCATACATCATGCACGGTGTGTTCTTTGACTCACCTCATTATCATCTGCCTACCCTTTGCCTGTGTTCATCTAACTTTTCCCCCAGCCTGGTGTGAGCACATCAACCCTGGATTGTTTATACTACTCTGTCTGTATATGTCTGCCCCTGCATTCTGCCCTTCCAAATGTTTCTACTCTGATTTGCCTTACACCCATCTCCATCATTCCTTCTGTATGGAAAATGGAGGTCTTATCCACATAAAATCAAAATTGCCCTGTCCCCATCTTGCAAATTCCTGTTTCCTCTCCTTGTGTGAGGCCTTCTTCTTCCTGGCTGCAGTATTTTCTTGTTTTACTATTTACTTGTTTTGCCTGTCATTTAGGCATCTGAAAGGTGTCCACATTTGGGGATACCACAACACAACAGCTTCAAATATCCAAAGCAATATAGATACCTCTGGCATGTTGTGCAGCCCACCATGCTTCATGATAGCATGCAAAGCCTGGCTGCCACATGTACTATTTTATTTTGAATGCATCTCTCTGATTTCATGTTTCCAGTTCTTGAGAGATTTTGCAGTGTGCTGCTGACAGGTGTTGGTTCTATTGATACTGTCCTGTATTTCATGGTATTGGCTTCACTATACAGATGTGTATATTTGCCTAGATGTTGTTTTGTTTATTCATACCCTGAAGTGCAGCTAGCTACACAAAAACACTGGCCATGTTGTTTTGGTTTGTTTGTTCATTGTTTTTCATTGCTGATATTCAGTGTCACCTATTTGTGCAAGCCTTCTGCAAAAGTTCTGCATTTTTCATGACTCCTGGTAATCATATTTTATTATGATTATTTTGCCTGCATGTGGCTGTGCATTGGCTTTTCTGCTTTCTTTCTAACGAAATAGCCTTCTGCACAAGGAATACACAGTAAAGTTAGAAAACATGTAGAGAATTAGAACAAATAAAAGATCATGGTTCTTTAGTTTTATGTCATTAGCACACTGAATTATTCCAAATTTGAGGGGCTGATGGTCTGTGTGACATGTAATTCTTAGTTTAGCCAGTGCCTTTTAAAGGTGATAAGGTGAGGTATTCTGTTCCAAAACAAGTATTAAAGGTTTGCTTATATGTGATTTCTATTGGCTCATTAACTAGTTTTCCACCCACAAAATAAAAATGCAGTAAACATTTTGTAATGTTTACCAAATTCATAAAATATTGCTGAACATCATCTATAAGTTACTAGGAATGTTAGATAGATAGATAGATGGATAGACAGATAGATAGATAGATAGATAGATAGATAGATAGATAGATAGATAGATAAATAGATAAATAGATAGATGGATGGATAGATAGATGGATGGATAGATAGATAGATAGAGAGATAGATAGATAGATAGATAGATAGATAGATAGATAGATAGATAGATAGATAGATAGATATATATATATATATATATATATATATATATATATATATATATATATATATATATATATATATATAAATGTAGGTATGGGTCTATATCAGTTCAACAAAACAGCTCATCATTGAATATCACAACCTCAAACTTCAAACAATGAACTCTAAAAACATCGAAAGCTCAGAACAGCAAAGTTTTTCCCTGGGAAAAAATTCACTGTTCCGATAAACACACACACAACACAAGCACACCAGAAAAACAGCAATCCACACACATACACTTAAAATCCTACATCTAACCATACACTAAACTGTACATACAGTACTATCTATCCACTATCCTTAACCCAAACCCTAACCCTAAGGTCTGTCACTATCTCACACTCACCTCACCCGCTCTCTAACCCTAATTCACATACCCCGCTCTAACCCTAAAGTCTGTCACTATCGCACACTCAACTCACCCATGCCCTAAACCCTAACTCACATACCCCGCCTTAACCCTAAAGTCTATCACTATCGCACATTCACTTCACCCCCGCCCTAACCCTAACTCACATACCCTGCCCTAACCCTAACGTCTGCACAATCGCACACTTACCTGAACCCAACCCGTGACTCTCCACCACAGTGCTGAAAATAGTGAAGCTACAGAAATAGACAACGGAATTCTTTTCCTAGGAAAAAATTTGGTTATCTGCAGCTTCGCTATTTTCAGCGTTCACTGTTTTCAGGTCGACATTAGACCATTTGAGGTATTAACACTTTGAAGATCTAATATAGACCCGTAGGTATATGTGTGTGTATATATACACTGTTAAATGACATTTCATTACATGCTGAGGAATTTGTAAACTTCTGTACTTGAGGATAATTAATTATAACTGTATTTTTGCATTTTTTGCTACAGTTTTAGTAAATTACTAAATATCTATAGAACAAAATTCTAAATTGCTTAAATGGTTAATCCAGTAATTTACTGTTAATGCTACATGTAGCTTTCTACTTATAATTGAATTTATAATTGTTATCAAATGCTTTGTATTCATATAGGCTTCTGGTTTTACAATGCAGAAAAGAGGTTACATGAAAGAATATTTTAGCTTCCTTTATTCAAGATAAGTAATTATCTGTCAAGCTGAATACAAAGGTACATTTTAAAGTTGAATAAGTATGTTCTGGAAGTTACCTTGCTGCCAGGTTGCAGAAAGTCAAGAGGACAAAAAAGACAATTCATGAATTATATCCAGTGTTAGTAAAACAATTCTGAATCAAGGACAAGTTGGTTTCTGCTTCACTATTCTCCCTAAAAATATCACATGTCTATTGTTTCAATGTCACAAGAGCATTCATTCCTACTGCAAAGAACAAGGCAAATATCAGACATGTCTTTTAAAAGCATAGAAGTGTTACACAAGTTTTTTAGCAAAGGCTATGTAGATAAAACATGTTTTGCAAAATCTCTATATACTATTAGGTTTACCACCATACATAAAAGGTTGCATAAATAAATAAAGAATAAAAAAATGTGTTAAGAACTTAATTCTGCAATAGTGCATCTTAGAACTAGAGTTCTAGAGGTACTTAAACAATTCTATTTTGGGGAAATAGCAGGTTAACAAAATGATGGCAGTTAAATGATCTGCTCATCTTAAATACTAGTAAAAGCAAATAGTATGTAAAATGTTCTGTCTATAAAAGATGGCTACCCCTTATAAAAACAGATGAAAAAAATGTAATGGGCATGGATTTCTAAGTAATGGATTATCCTAATTTATTTAGAATAACAAGTGTGTGTGTGTGTGTGTGTGTGTGTGTGTGTGTGTGTGTGTGTGTGTGTGCATATTTGTATACATACATAGTATTTATATCTATAGTGTGTTGCATTTATCACCCTATGATGTGTTAAAATATAAACCTGAAGTGGCACAATGCATATAATACTACTATAAATACAGCATTACTTCAAATGGTGTGAATAGCATTGGTTCTTTATGAGAAACATCTGCAGGTTTGTATTAGGTAGGCAGGTATACTGAAGGAATCATATTTTTGATATTAACCAATTATTACTTTAAAATGGTTTATAAATGGAGGACTAAGGTCATGACAGTCAGAGAAGTTGCCCTCATGATACAGGAAGACACTATACCTAGATAAGCAGTCCTGGGTAGCATGACACAACAAAGAATAAGCATACAAAATAATGACTCCAGGAAGGACGCTGGTTGATACCACCTTTGGACAATGTTAAAATTGGTAGAAAGACTCTTTTTTTCTAACTTGTGGCACTAAAAGAAGACAGATTTTTGTACTGTTTCTGTAACTTCACCTATATGTATGTCCTTGCATAAGTATTTTAGACTTCAGTATAATATACATGTACTGATTTATTTACTGGTGGTCTCTGCTGCATTATTTTATACCATACTGGTGGAGAATTTGGCCATCATATTTTTCACGTACTAAATGAATTTTAAGTTATAGTTTTCTCTCCCTGAAAGACAATTATTTGGACAATTTTCCAAAATTATAAAGATAGCAGTCCAGTGCTTTAGGTTTGAAGTTTCATGTGAAGTACGTTTGCACTTGTTTCTATGCAAGATGATGACCACAGACCAACTGCTTCTGACTATTGTTGTTGCAGTTGAGAGTAAAGTAATAATTACCAATTCCATGACAATGCCATTGAAGGCTACACATCTTTAACAATTAGCCAGACTAGAAGACTACAAGACATAACTCATGGCCTTGAAATGGTTTACTTACCAGGTGAGATGTCAATGTAGTAATATAGTGAAAGGACCAGAAGTCTTTAATCTCATTTAATTGGTGAAACATTGAATTCTTTCATAGAAATGGAAGACACAGAATATCAGAAATATAAGGAAGTAAAAACACAAATCACTTTTTATACCAGCTGATGTTACATCATAGACACTCGCTCAAAGTTTTCATAGGTGGATATTTTCTCCAAAAAATGGCAATATTACATTTTGTTGAATAAAGCAAGCACTTACATTATATTTAGATTCTGATAGTCAACATAGTAAAAGGAAAATGGCCTAAATTATAGCCATTGGTAAGTTTAAAAGTACATTGCCTGCTACTTCCAGGAAGTGGATATTTCACACTGATCCTGAGGCTTCTCCATTTTTTTTCTGATAGAGAAATTGTTATGTAAAGAAACTATGCTGAAAATTGAACAGTCTAAACCTGTTCTATAGGTTGCATTAAATTATGGTAACAGACATAATGCAGCACCTGTAGACAATCTATTTTACACACGGAAAAGGGGGTCATATAACTAGATTTTATACTTATAATGTTCACATTGTTATGTGAAAACTGTAACCAGAAAATGGTATCTATGTGTTCCTGATGATATTGACCCTTCTATATCAAATAATTTGTCTGTAAGAGTACTTGAGGCAGCTTTCTAGTATTGTGCTATTGGACAATTAATTAAATATAATGACTTAATTGATGTCAGTTGTTCAGGATTTGGGAACTTATTTGGATAGTGACCTAACCTTTGACCAACGTGTCCACTGCTGTAAGAAAGTCCTTCCATATTGCACAACTTATAAACAAAAGGATTATCTCTATATCTAAGGATGCCATTGCCCCCCCCCCCTTACTCATAAGACATAAATAAACCCATGCAGAATTTCAAACTTTCTATGAAGCTAAAACAGAAAGCCCCATAAAACTGAGAATTCTCATCAGCCGGTGATTGCAGAGAAAGAAACAGTTCACATTAAGAGACACTATATCAATGCAATCTGAGAGGAATTAAGAGTAGCTGGAAACAGACCCATTTATGTCATCATAAGACAGAAAACTCAAGTAAGGGAAGTTTCTAGTTAACAGGTGTCTGTAATACATGCACACACACACACACACACACACACACACACACACACACACACACACACACACACACACACACACACACACACATATATATATATATATATATGTATGTATGTATAGATAGATAGATACATATATATGGATTCCCTTCACAAGCTCAAAGTTTCAAAACTTTGAACTGCAAATAGCCAAGACCATAAGATCTATGTTTTGAAACATTGAACGTTTTGAATGGAGATTGCTGTACAGCACAGAATGGGAAATGTAACGTTTTCTTCACTATAGTGCGATCTTGGAGAGGGTATATTTATTTAGTGGGGGTGTGGGGGGTGCAGGGGGGCTTGCCCCCTGCAAAAATGTAAATTTGTTTTGTTTTTATTTTTTTTATTACAATTTTGAAATTTCAAAACTTCGATCTTATTGTCTCAACCATTTGCAGTTGTTAGTTTTGAAACTTTGAGCTTGTAAAGTAGGTCCATATAGATATATGTATATCTATATCTATCAATCTATATATATATATATATATATATATATATATATATATATATATATATATATATATATATATATATATATACACACACACACACACACAAATATATATATATATATATATATATATATATATATATATATATATATATATATATATATTTAAAGGGAACTTTTTTCTGGGTGCGTATATAAAAACGAATACCTCTGAGAAGAAAATGGAATGGAGATGGTGCTATTTCTGTACGACAAGACAGAGGGAGAGAAAACTAGAAAAAACAAAGGTGAAGGTAATGTATAGTGAAAGAAAAGAAAACCATTAACAGATCCCCTAGTGATATTCCCAATCAGATAAAAGAGAAGATCCTTAAAAAGAAAAAGAAGAAAAAAACAACTAGAAAGCAAGGATTGAGGCAGGAAATGGAACTGATGCTAAGAATACTGATATGTGTTGCGTTTTACAGTGGAAGACTAATATAGTGAGACCACAGTACCTGTGTTGGTAGGAGCCCTCATGACAGGTTGATTTGAAGAAAGTCCAGAGTTGGCTGATTTCCTGGAAAGCTAGATAATCTTTAAAAAGGTAGAACTAAAAGATGACACTGAGCAGAACAAGGGAAAGTATACCTAGAGCTACAGGGAAATTGCTAAACAAAATGTTACCACATCTTACTCATGCTTTGAGATACAAAATTAACTATAGTATAGAGTAAGTGATGACGGAGTGGAAGCATTCAAGTGTCTATTAGTACCCAAAACCTACAGAATCATGGTAATGAGGTTCACACATAGTCATACAGTAACAGGACTCATAGGAGAGGACAAGACTAAATCATAGATCTTAGCAAGGGTTTTCTGGTAAGGACTATTTAATGAATTTGATAGATTCTGTACTGGACACCCTAAATCCCAAAAAATAGACACTCACTCAGGCTTTATAAATCCTTTGATTACAGTGTCTTTCGTACAGGTGCCATTTGAATGTACTGCTCTGCACATTTTGGCTCCACTGGTAACATTTCCCATGTACTTCAGTACATTGTGGGTATCTTAGACTTTGTATCTTGAGGTTATTCTCCTCATCTGTACCTGGAATGTTAGACTTATTTTCCATAATAAAGATTCCTAAGGTAATATTTACTGATCAGTGACTCCATTCGAAGACAGATAAATAGACAGATATACAGAGAGATACATGTGTACGCATTTTATTATTATTATTATTTTTATTTATTTACATTTGTTAACCAGGAGAGTCCGACTGGACACAGGTCCATTTTCAGCGGAGGCCCGGGGAGAAAAGCTCCACATTAAGTATTATTTGCATTATACAGTTAAAAAAAACATAGCATTTAAATATAGACATTAGTCCAGTTAAGGACGCAAGGCAAGAAGAAAACAGACGTAAAACAGCTGTAGAGCATAGTACAATTTTAAAATATGGTGACATATACTAAACATGGTTAAAATGTAGTTGAGATTCATCAGTGAACAATTGATACAAACTGTTTTTGAGGTACATAACAGCCATTAGCAGTTGTTGCTACAAGAAATTAGTATTATGTGGTAGGTAGCTGGGAACATGAGTAGCCAAGCTTGCTAAGAGTAGGCTGTTGATAGGGGCTGAGAGAGGTAGTGGGTGGGGGGAGTGGATGGTATTAGAGGGGGGGTTGCAAGGGCATATCTGGCAAGTTTTGAAGTGTGATTTTAGTAAGGATTTAAAGTGGGTGCAAGAAGTTACAGAGGTAATTGAGGAAGGGAGGGAGTTCCAGAGTTTGGCTATAGTGCAGGAGAATAATGCTTCTCCAGCAGAGTTAATGGCTCTTGTGACCTGTAGGAGGTTTTTGTGGCTGGATCTTAGTGATCTCGAGGTTATGTAGGATTGGTGTAGATTCTGGAGGGATGGGACTTTTAGTGGTTGGTTTATTAGTTTGTGGGCGAGTGTGAGTTGGTACCATTGAAGGAGGGGGGACAGCTCTAGCCAGCCCACTTCTCCTAGTGAGAGACAGTGGTGAGTACGGTAGGAAGCCCCTCTGGCGAATTTGGCAATTTTTTTGTAGCATGTTTCAAGCTTATTTAGATCGCATTGTCTAAGGTTAGTAAATATTGGAGAGGCATAGAGTAGGGTACAGATAAGATGAGAATTTGCTACCGAAATTTTAGTTGCTTTGGTAAGTAGTTGCTGATTTCTATATAATGCTCCTAGATTTTTGTGCACCTTTTTAATGGTCATGGAAATGTGAATGTCAAAGTTCAGTTTATTGTCTATTTCTACTCCTAGTAATTTGGTGTGTTCTGTAGCATGGATGGTGGTGTTGTCTTTTGCTGTGATGTTAAAGTGAGAGCTGTCTAGGGTAAGTTTGGTGGGTTGGAAGATAAGTAATTTTGTTTTGTTTGGGTTGAGTATTAGTCGGGCATCGTATGGGTATGCATGAATATATATATATCTTATGTGCATACATAGACATATGGGTACAGTAAATTTGATTGTGGCATGCATTTATCATGTGTCACTCATTCGTCTTTATTACAAATAATAAGAAGTCTTGGGGTTTTGTTCAGATGCTTTAATATATACAAGCACATCAGAATGGATAGCAGCATCTTTAAATACAAACAAATTAACTAATAAAACAGAGCTTACATACATATATGTTCACATCTGAACAGTAAACTACAAAATGGCAGTCAGACTCGCACATGCTCAGTATTTATACTCTAGTGCAAGCCCTTGGATAGCTTTTTAAAAGCATATACACACATATTGATCTACGTCATTTGTTTAGGATGGCACAGTGGTGCAGCGGTAGTGTTTTTGCTTCACAGCAAGAAGCTCTTTGGTTCAATTCTTAGCTGGGGTGCCTTCTGTGTGGAGTCTTCATGTCCTCCCTGTGTTTGTGTGGGTTTCCTTCAGGTGCTTTGGTTTCTTCCCAAGTTATAAAGATATGGACCTGGAGTATTTCTCCCTGGGCCTCTACTGAAAACTGGCTTTTTGGCAACTCGGACTTTCCTGGTTAACAAATGTTAAATAAAATTATCAAGAAAATCGTCGCACAAGCAATATGCATACAATGAGAGCCAGTGAGCCCTGAAATATTTCAATGTGTATTTTAAATCAAGCCAACACGTCCAGTTCAGTACAATTCAGTACAAGAATGCTTTCCTTATTCAGGCAAACAAGAAGGTACAAGCACTTTTGTTCCAAAAATAAAAGCAGGAAATTCATCAGATACAAGGAAATTAAGGACATAAACTGTTTTAAATAGGAAATCTTACATGACATCACTTCCTGGATTAGTGAAAACCACTCCCAAGTCTGAAACAGTCTTCTGGAACAGAAGTCTGAAACACTACACATAAATGTTTCAGCACAAAACAGTATAAATGTCAAAATTTTAAAATATATAAAAATACATATAAAAACTGATTGTGCAAATGTCAACACCCTAAAATATGCATTATAAACACAAGAATAAATGTGTAAATATCTGTATATATAAAAATGCTTTTAAGATGCTTTTGAAAATATATATATGTATATAAAAACATATAAGTAAAATATGCATACAGTTAAAATCCATTAGGAACAAATGAATACATTTCATGTACAAATACATATAACAGGTATGAAGGCCATAAAAAAAAAAAAAAAAAAAAATTGTACCATATCCATATCTAAATGGAATGTTTCACCTCTAAAGAGCCCTCAATTTAAGCAGACTGCTTATGGAAAGGCTGTCATTTAAGGCTGCCCAATGAGTGGCATCAAGTCGTAATTGCCATAGCAACTTGGCTTTTTTGAGTAAATAAGACCAGGCTGACCCCCTATTATATATTTTTTGGACTTCAAGTACTACAAATTTGAACTGGTGATTGTTGTACTCACTAACATGTCTAGCAAGTGTATTCACTTCACTAGCATACCTTACTAAGGTGCTCGCTAATCCTATTTTTAAGCTTATGTTCTGTCTTCCCCACATAAAAACATGGGCAAAAGGAACATAAAGCACAATAGACCACTCTTTCAGTTAAACAACTACACCTCTCAGGTATTTTTTTTTGTTCTATTCATTTCACATTCACTGACTTCCAAAATGAAAGGGTAAAATTTACATGCCCCGCACTTAACCATCTGACCCTTCCTATAGATTCCATCATTATTACATTTGAAAATGTTTTTCAAGTTAGGGCCCTTCTTGAAAACACACACAGTTTTTTTTCCTAAGATTTTAAAAAATTCTCTGTCACTACTCAACAAATTCCAATTCTTAAACAGAATATCTTTAATAGTGTATGCATCATTTGAGAAGACAATTGAAAAACTTGTGTGGTAATTAGTTACTTCAGAGCCAAGGGAATGGTGCCCCCTATATATTTCCTGGTTATGGCCAATTGTTTGGTCATTCACAACAGTGTCAGTTATGTTAGACCCAGTAAAATCGGAATGGTCAGTATTAGGGGTGACTAAAATTGATGCAAAATACCCACATTGTCTTTTCTCACTAACCTCCTTCATGATGTTGTCAATTAAATTGGGGGGAATAACCTCTTCTCAAGAACATTTCCTTCAAGTTAAGGCATTCTCTGGTGAAACCTATCCAAGTTGTCACCATTCATGCTGCACACACAAATTTCCCCTTAATAACTGCACGTTTCTGAGTGAATGGGTGGCAGCTGTCGAAATGCAGAAAACTATTGGAATAGGTTTCTTTTCTGAAAATTTCAGCCACAAATCTCTGTTGTTCCAAATCTTTCTTTAACAGAACATCAAGATAGGAAATTTCACATGCATTAACACTATATGTGAACCTCAAAAAGGAGGATGAGTTGTTAATATAGTTAATGAATTGTGTTTGTAAATAATACTAATTGTCAAACAAGATAAACTTGCTTTTCAGCACCATATCCAAAATCTGTTTGTACATATTGATTTTGTCCTGGGGTATTTCCTTAGAAAACAAATAATCACAAAACCATTCTTCCATGATGGAATGTGGGATGACAAAATATAAATCTACTACATCAATTGTAATAAATAAAAAGTCGGACCTAAAACAAGTGTTATTGATTTTCCTTAAGAAGTCCCAGTAATCAATACATAAGTGGGGTTCATCCAAAAGTATCTTCTTCAGTTCAGTATCCAGAAATTTGGCTAAGGGGTGCATGATTGATCCCTGGGTATCAACAATGGGACGCATGGGTGGTTGTTGAATGTTTTTATGGAGTTTCGGCAAACCAAAAATTGTGGGTGTAATTGAAATTCCATTGTCAGATAGTGTCGTTCTTCGACTGAAATCAGACCATCAATAAATAAGTCCTGGATGTACCCCCTTATTCTATTTTATGTGCCATTTAACTCATTTAAGGAACTTTCACAGTAAGTATCTGTCTCCAAGACAGATTTCATTTTGTTTTTAAACAATTGTTAAATTGTTTAAAACAACTATATGGCATCAGAATAATGAAATCAGATAAAGGGTTGTCATTATGAGAATTGATGACTATATCAACAAAATTAAATCTATCTTGGAGACAGATACTTACCGTGAAAGCTCCCTCGTCAGTCAAAACAAACAACTCTGGTGACTTATCAACTCCATCAATGGCAAGAATAGCCACCCAAGCTACAAGAACAGATAACAATAAGTAATTATTTTCAATAATATACTCAACCTTGCAAATAGTAAATAGGTCTAATCATACCACACAACAGAAATAAATATCATGGACCTGATAAACAAACAAGCAGGAAATCTTCAAACACTGGTCCCATCCCAGTTCAGTTTCATCAAGGGAAGGCCATGCCTACTAAATCTGATGGACTTCTTCAGTTAGGTCACTAGAGCCATGAATGAGGGTAAAAATGGCTCATACTGTCCACCTTAACCTGGCAAAGGCATTTGTCACAATACCTCACTCAGGTATTAGAGGCAAATTCACAAATTAGGGCATACATCCATGTCATCAAATTTATAGCATATGGCGCATGGATAGTACACATGAAGTTAGGGTACAGGAACCCACCTTCGCCAAGAGTCCAATTGTTAGTAGTGTCCAACATGGTTTGGTACTGGGACCTTAGCTGTTTGAAATATATTATTCTGAAGTCAAGGCTAATGAAGAGGGCCTTTGGCTGAACAAATTTGCTGACAGATGCAAGCAGGCTGCAGCTATTGTATCCCCTAATGATGTAGATATCCTGCACAAGGGTCTGACATGGAAAGCTAAATGGTGTCAGTGCCATGGCCTAAAACTCATTGCAAAATAATGAATAATTACATTCACACACCACATGTAATATGTGACTGATAAAGCTGTCAATCAAGTGAGATAATGCATTTCATGCTAAGGCTATACTACTACCCAAACTGGAGTCTGCTCTATCCCATTGGCTTTTTAATTCCTCCCAGGGCACCTGTTTACAGTACTCCACTTTTAACAAATCAGCCAATTATTTACATTCTCTCCAAAGTCAGAAACCCATTGTGATATACTGTGGAAAGCTAGTGGCTTCCTGACACCAATAGAGCCACCTTTCTACTACCACTTTCAAACTTATTTACCACAGCTATTATCCCTCACTTAAAAATAAACTTTAGTTGAAAACACATACGCATAAGGGACAATACTAGCAGACAAATTACCTTTGTGAAATAACAGCTCATGAAAAATATAACAGTGAGGAAAAGTGTTTCTACAGACTAGTTCCTTCCAACTGGAACTTTTACCCACTACATTAAGAAATGAAACCAGCCACATAACGTTCAGACAAGAAAATGAAAACTCACTCAAATTAAATTAGCAAATGTAAATGTAGTAGCAATTAATATAAGCTAATATATGCCACCAAATAATATGCGATCAAAAATAACATGATATCTATAACTTCCCTCCTGTTGGCCCTTTGTACTGTCTAGGTAACAACACTTTGTAAATATACAAATATGTATTGAGTGGTTATAAATATGTACTTTTTTGAAGCAAGTTTATAAAAAATATTCATCATAGTACAGGTAAGAACATTACTAAACAAAAAGGATGTGTAAAGGGTAACACACATCGATATATAAGGTTATACAAAAGTTGTAATTATCATTTTAATGTTGCAACTGGTAACACATGTATTTCTAACAATCTTCCAACACATTTCCCACCATATCTTTCGCATTCTCCAAAATAACATTGGTTTCTACAAAATAATCTACACCAGGACATTCAGCTTGAACAGTCCTGCCTCACTTAGATAGCACTGAACATTAAAACAGGAACAGTGAGTTAAACTCCTCTCACATTTTCATGTCAATTCATTTGTTTGATGATTGACTAAGGGTGTGAAGAAGTTTCTAAAAAAAAAGACTTCACCAAGTAGCCTGTATATGTATTTCCAATATTAAGACACAGTGGAAAGGAAATTTGAAATGATAACATGAGTCCAACATGGTATGGTATAACCAGCTTGGGGGCACTATCTGAAGGAATACTTGACAACCAAAACTGAATACCATCCCTTTGGGGTAGAGTAATTGTTGAGGAACGCATTATTTCCGTAATGAACATGTCCCCTAATAATGAATGTCCTTCCACACCACATGAATATAATTAGCTTGATTTACACTACGTCTCATTAAATAGGTACATTTGTACATAACCATCTCCAGCCTACTTAACTGTAGAGTAACACACAATCTCTACTGTTAAGTATCTAAATCCATACAATGCAAAATTTTCAAAACCGCAAATAACTGTTATTTCTTTTTGTACTGCATCATATTGCAAAATCATCTAAACTTTCATTGGGATGGCTTTGCTCAAGTTTCTTTTAAGAGTTTTGTTAATTTTATTTGGCTCAGGTTTGCAACAGTCAAGGTTTGTAAACAGCATTTGCAGCATATCATGAAAACTTCAATGGAACAAGCATATGTTAATATTTCTGTACCACTTGCCTATAACAATGACAACCCAGGTCTTTGTAGAAAAAGGGTTTTAGGACCAACTCATCTAACCAGTTAGCAAGTTTAAAATAAGATAATGATTTTGTTTGCGAAACTCAAAATGTAAATAGTAAATATAATAATAAAGTAAAATGACAAACAAAACTCTTTCAATTATTTTTCTTTCAACTCATTCACCCTCATCCACATACAAACTTTATTTTTGACAAAATATCTGCTACATTTCATTGTAATGTTTGTTTGTCTTTCGGCTTTTCCCAGTTAGGGGTTACCACTGCAGAACTCCGGTCCGCTAATGATTGGCAGTAGAGTTTTACATGCTGGCTTGCTGGGCCTAACGCACAACCTTCAACAAAGAAACGCCCATTCACGCATGTCGCCACACAGAAGACGCTCTAACTGAGAATTGAACAGGCAATGTCTAACTGTGAGGCGACAACGCTACCGCAGCACCACCACCGCAGTTTGCAAATGTTCACATCTTGCTTTCCACATAACCATGATAAGAAAAATAAATAAATATACAAATAGATACATACATAAATAAATAAATAGAAATAACCATGTCTTATACAAGTTCCTTAATTGCATTCCCATAGTCTCCATAAATTATCATGAGTTATTCTTCTTCCTCTCATATTTTTGTCTTGCCCCAAAATGTTTGAGAAAAAAATGTTGCATTGTCTCATTCTCCCTACAAACATGACATTTCTTTTCTCTACTTGTTTATATATTGTTGATGCTTTCGCTAGTAATTTTTAAACTTTATTATTAAACAAAAATACTCCCACGGTGAATTTGGATAATTTCCTTCTTCATGTAGTTATTTTCAGCCATCCTTTTGAGAATCATTCCCATGGTTTTATTAAATAAAAAGTAAGTAAAAGTAGGGACAGGAACTGGTGCGACTCTGCATGCAGCATGAGGTACTTCTGTAGGCTAATGCAGGCTTCCAGCTACTCATCAATCAGCTTCGCCCTATCTCCACCACCTTCCTGCAGGTGATACACTGCACATCCCTGGCAGAATAATGGTGCTCCACTCCAGTGAGTGACCACAAGAGTCCAAAGGGAATGCTTCCTGCCTGCCCCCAGTTGCAATCCATGGTAAATCGGACCTGGAATGAAGAGGAACAGAGTTAGAGGAAGGTCAGGACAAGTCAGCAGATGATAGCCTGGGCCACCTGGGAAGGAAATAATGTAAATGATACAAAATAAATAAATAAATACATACATAAAAACACACAATCAGGAAGAGTCACAAATACATGGGGGCAGTTACTTCTCTTAAATATACCAGATGACACGTATAATTTGATAACAGAGGTATATAATAAGCAAACAGTAAATATTTACAAAAGCAGATTGCAAAGTAGGAAATGCAGGATGATCAGTTGTGACAGAACTAGCATCACCTGCTGTAAGTGCTTAGGGGTGCTGAAGGACATGTGGGCGAATGTGTAGTGTTGTGCCTACAAAAACATGGGTTCTCTGTGTAAGTGTACTATCCATATCCTCTCTAAAAGCAGCTTATGATATATCATTATCTAACACACCAAAAACTAAAAGTCTGAAAAGCTTGTAAGGAGATACTGAAAGATGGACAAAAGATGTGATTACAATCCTTAGCACTTTTGTTCAATTTATTCATTTGGACTTCATCAGAAAATGAAAACCTCTCACTCTTACCACAATATGACAAAGTCAAGTACATCACATGACATCAATCTTTCAATTTGAATAATGTATCTTAAAGCAGTAACAAATGCAAATGCTAAGCATTGACAATTAAAATACTAAATGCATAAAATAGATGTAAATTGTTTCATATAAATTAAAACATATTATCTTAATGTTAAAAAGCATTTGATATTAATACTTTTGTTTAAACCTGGTGTCCTATCTGCTACCAGGTTAATTTGTCATAAGGACTCTTTGAATTCCAGTAATTTATTTATTTTATTTTACATTGGTTGACTGGGTATGACTGACTGAGCCGAAGCCCTCTTTCAGCAGATGCCCAGGGAGAAAAACTCCAGTACATACATATAACATTTAGTCATTGATTACAGATATTACACAGGTGGCATTTTTTGAGAGTTTACAGATTACCTTTTTTAAGTAGAAAAAAATGTTAAAAACAGTTAGATTACAGCCATAACAATTTTTAAAAAAGTAGTACTTAGTATAAAACAGCAACATAGGTGTTTTTTTTTTTTTTTTTTTTTGTTTTTTGTTTTTTGCAATTTATCAAACAGGATATAGTACATGTATAATGAAGAGGAAGACTCAGATTAGGGAAGGTAAAGCTGAGAGTTTTCAAGGAGGGTTTGAGCATTGTCAGATCCATTTCCTGTTGAAATATTATTTTAGATTAGTTTACATTTTTGGGGGTGCATGTGTGCTCTAGTTTGGAGGGGAAGTTTGTTCCATTCAATAGAGGGGTCATAGCTGTATAAGTTACATCCTGCTTTAGATTTGGGCTTATAGATTTTTAAGAGGTCTTGGGAAGAGCTTTGGAGTTTTCTAGAAGTAGCATAGTGGGAGATAATAGAGTGTAAGGCTGGAAAGAAGGATGACTGGTAAAGAATTGAGTGTATGGTTTGGAGCTGAGACAGAAGGAGGAGGTGGGGTAATTCTAGATAGTTTGAATATCTTAGAGAGAGACAGTGGTGTGATCTATAGGATTGTTGGGTTGCAAATCTGGCTACTTTGTGATATGTAGTCTCAAGTCTAGTAAGCAGAGAGGAGTTAAGGTTAGTAAGGATTTGTGAGCAATATGTTAAGCAGGGAAGAAGGTAGGCATGAGTGAGGGCTATTCTAGCTTCCTGAGTAAGGAATGTGTTATTTATGTATAGAAGACCTAATTTAAGGTGAGTTTTCCTGACACATTTTCCTGATGATCGGATGGGTAATAGGAAATTCACCCCGGGGATCACTTCTGTGGTTCTGCTTGACAGGGGCACAGGAAAATAATTTTCTTGGGTGGTAAAATCCAGGGTACCTCTTTGGCTAGGCTTGTATAGGCCCTGGGGCCAATAGCCTAGTACCTACCTATGAAACTATGAACCTATGAACAATTATTTATGTGGAGGTCGAATTTTAGTTGGTCATCAATTGTGATACCGAGGAGTTTTGAGCTAGGTTCAACTACAATAGGAGTCTTGTTGAGTGACAGGATAGTAAAAGAAGTCTTTATGTGGTTGTCTGTTTAAGGGAGGAAGAGTAGAAGTTTTGTTTTTTAGGGTTGAGGATGAGGTGGTTGTTCGAGAGCCATGTTTCTACTGAGTTAAAGGAGGACTGGGTAGCTGTTAAGAGTTCAGACTGGGAGTTAGCTATTGTTATGACTGTAGAGTCATCAGCATATTGTATAATAGAGGAGTGTGGGCAGGAGGTATAGAACAAGTTTGTGAAGATGTTGAAAAGTAGTTGCCCTAGAATGGATCCTTGAGGGATACCCATTTGTATTGGAAGGGGAGTAGATAAAGCAGTGTTCCATTTTACAGAATGGAGTCTATCTTTTAGATAGCTTTCAAACTATGCCACTGTTTCAGGGGAGAGGTTGAGGTTAGACAGTTTGTTTAATAGTAGAGAGTGAGAGACAGTATCAAAAGCTTTTGAGAGATCAAGAAAGAGACAGGAGATCAGTTTTTGGTAATCTCTAGCCAAGGAAATCGTATTGAGAAGGGAAAGAAGTACAGTATAGGTGCTATGTTTTGGTCAAAAACCATGTTGTGTAGGAGTAAGTAGGTTTTCTTGAGAGAGATGATCCATGACCTGAGTAAGTATGCATTTTTCAAGAACTTTTGACAGAGGGGAGAGGATGGCAATATGTTTAAAGTTTGAGATTTCAGTGGAGTTACCTTCTTTGTGGTTAGGTAGGGTATAGAACTGTTTCAAGATGGATGGTACTTTGGATTCAGAGATTGAGCCATTAATGATGATAGAGAGGGGAAAAACAAGTGCGTGGGCAGCTGTCTGAAGAAAGTAAGAAGGGATGTTATCAGCAGATACCGAGCATGATTTTAGTTTGGAGAGTAGGATTTGAATGTATGTTGTGGAGATGGGATTGAGGGAGAAGATTTTGGGATAGGTAGTTGTTGAAGAGGAAGCTGGGTTTATGGGGTTTATTGTATTGGAGATATTTGAGTTAAAGAGTTTGGATATAGATTCAACAAAGTAAGTATTGAAGGTGTTGGCAGTTTCAAATGGTGTCTTTTCTGGGGTAGGGTTGGGTGGGGTAGGGTTTCCAGGATGAAGTATTTGATTGATAGCATTCCATACGTTTTTGGGGTCAGATATTAGTGTTGTAGAGGGATTGTAGTAGAATTCTTTTTTGTCTTTATTGATTTGTCTTTTGGCCTGGTTTCTTTGTTCTTTATATCTTTGTAGGTCATTTGGGTCTTTTGTTTGCTGCCATTTTTTCCAGGACTTATCTCTAGACTTCATGAGAGTTTTTGTATTTTTTTTAGCCAAGGAAATATTTTAGATTTTGTCCTAATTTTACGAGGTGGGGCTAATGAGTTTACGATATCCAGAAAAGTAGAGTTGAAAGCAATGATAACTTCATCTAGGGGGAGCTGAGTGAGGAAGTCCTAGCATACTCTAGATATGAGAGTGTTAAATGTTTCTGGGTTAAAATTGGAGAGATTATGTCTACTAATATGTCTGTGTGGTTTAGGGAGGTGGTTTGTGCATCTTAGCACCTTTATGGGTGAGTGGTCACTCAGGGAATCAGGAAGAGTTTCAGGATTGTGATATTTGGATGGAGCTGAGACAAGTATCCAATCAATGAGGGTATTTGTAGTGTGGGTGTTGTTAAAATGTGTTGGCTTAGTTATTAGCTAAGTAAATCCATATAAATAAATATTGTGTGGGGATCCTGGGTTATTTAGGGTTAGCCAATTGATATTTATGTCACCAAGGAGGATTGTTTCATTTGGAATGTTCAGGGAGAGATAGGATAGAATGTTTTCCAGTAGTGGAATGTTTCCCCTGGTGGTATGTAGGTGGCTACTATCATAATTGTAGTGTAGTTGTTTAGTTTAAGGTCAACTGCTAGTGTTTATGCTGGGAAGAAAGATGGGATTGAATGTGTAATGTGTGAAATAGTAAGATTGCTAGAACAGACTATGGCAACCCCCCACCCTTTTTGTTTTTACGGTCAAGGCAAATTATGTTATAGCCAGGGGGGAGGATATCATTATCTAGGTTGTGGGTTTTAAGCCAGGTTTCTGTTATTGTGATGACATCTGGGGTATGATTTGCTATCCATGCATTAAACTGACTAACTTTTTTGAGAATGCTTAGGGTATTAATAGAATAGAAGGAGATTTGATTATGAGGAGCAGTTTGGTGGGCTGGGGTGAAAGGAGTGTTTGGGATAGAGGTTAGGTTTGAGTTAGGACCTGGATTTGGGTGTATGTCACCTGCTATTAGTATTGTAGTGGGGAAGATTTTAGTCTTTGATGTGAGTGGGTAGTATCTAATAAGCTTTGTCTTGCTTTTTGAGGATTGGGTGTTTCAAGAAGGTGGTATTTTTATTTTACAAAGTTGAATGTTTGTGGGTAAGACAGAAGGAGAGATAGTGACAACATTTTTTGAGTAAGGTTTATCATTTGGGAGTGGGTTGGTGGGTTGTTTATGGAAGGAGGGTAATGGTGCATGAGGTGCAGTGAGATGATGCAAGAGGATTGACTGAAATAGTAGAAGGTTGGTGAGGAGTAAGGTATACATAGCAAAAAGAAGAATCTCCTGCCCAAATAATCTTGTTATCATGCCTGAAGAAAGTTGATGAAGCATTGTTGACATACCTGCACTGTTTGCATTTGTTGCGTAAATTAGAGAAAATTGGAAGGCTTTGGTGGGCAACAAAAACCTAATTCAAGTCATTGGTGACAAACCAAATTTACTTATAAGAAATGTTGTAACATCAAGAGTATGTTAAAACAAGCATCTAAAAGGTTAGTTAGTACAGAATCTAATTGTGTGAAAGGGACTTTTTCATGCAAAAAATGCAAACAGTGCAGGTATGTCGACAATGCTTCATCAGCTTTCTTCAGGCATAAGAACAGGATTATTTGGGCAAGAGATTATTGTTCTTGCTATAGTGAGTGTGCAGTATATGTGGCTATCTGTGATTCCTGTTTTAAATTTTACATACGAAAGACTATTAGACGTTTAAAAGGGAGAATATATCAACACACCTTAGCCATTAGAAAGAAATATTTTACTAATGCCCTGGCCAAGCATGCCAATATTTGTCCAGATTTCAAGAAATTTACTTTTTCTGTTTTAGATAGTGTAGTTAACAAGGGCTTCATTGGTAACTATAAGATTTTACTGGAATGAAAAGAGTCCTTATGGCAAATTAACTTGGTAGTAGATAGGACACCAGGTTTAAATGAAAGC
Source organism: Protopterus annectens (assembly GCF_019279795.1). Taxonomy (NCBI): domain Eukaryota; kingdom Metazoa; phylum Chordata; order Ceratodontiformes; family Protopteridae; genus Protopterus; species Protopterus annectens. The sequence continues at coordinate 241,068,503 of NC_056729.1, read as the reverse complement.
ATTAATATCAAATGCTTTTTAACATTAAGATGATATATTTTAATTTATATGAAAAATTTACATCTATCTTTATGCATTTAGCATTTTAATTGTCAATGCTTATTATTTGCATTTGTTACTGCTTTAAGAAACATTACTCTAATTGAAAGATCAATGTCATATTATTATCCAGTAATACTCTTGAAATTACACATATGAAAACAAAAGCTGTGCATGCACTTTGAAAGTAATAAGAGCTATATGGTTATCATAGCCAAGTGAGTGTACACTGTGTATGGGCACAGTAGAAACCAGCAATGATTGCTCCATGGCCTAGGAATGACATGTAGCTCAAACCTCTTACTTTAAAAAATTGAAATATGCGTATTACAAAGAGGAAATTTCCACCTCTGATAACCAACCCTCCATTCTCCCACCATCTCGTCACTACACTAATATCTTTCTCACCAGGTAAACAAAATACTTAGATAACCAGTATATTATGCAATGTGTGGAGTTTATGCATACAGCTACTCTTGTCAAACCATCCATCTATCAGTCAGACCATTATTATAGATAGACCAGGATCATACACCTAGAAACATGCCAGGCAATAGCATTCCTTTGCCCTGTGTCCTACTTGTGGGTATGTGAAGAGCATTACTACCAGTGTGATACTCTGCATTCCCCTAATAACAACTGCAATCTATAACAAATGTAACTTCAATAAAACAGTATACTTAGCACGTTATGACATCTGTCAAAGCAAAGGTCACTTATGTTCATGAAATGCAAGTCTATGTAAAGTATTTTTTTATTTATTTACATTTGTTGACCGGGCTAGTCTAGTTGGATACATGTCCATTTTCAGTAGAGGCCTGGGGAGAAAAGCTCCAAGCATAAGTAAATTACGAAATACAATAATTAAAAAATGACTAGATTCAAATACATTAGAGAGCAAAAATGCTTGGAAGAAAAAATAAAAATTGTTTCTATGAACAATAGTACAGAGTCTTTGCGTAGGTTTAAGATACAATCAAGTATAGAGTCTTTGCATAGGTTTAAGATACAATCAAGTAAAAGTTTACACAATATTTTGAAATTATCATTTATTAAGTCAAAGAAGGAGAAAGAGAAAAGGTAGGAAAACACAAGGGCTAGTATAAAGTTAGCTTCTATTGATTAATGCTGCAGAGGGGCCATAGCCCAGTAGGAAGGGGTATAGCAAGAACAGAAAAAAGAGGAAAAGTATGATTCAGTCAGGCTTAGAGCAGGGACAAAGCCAATGTATTTTTAGATGTTCTTTGAGATGTTTCTTGAAGAGTGGTGTAGATGAGAGAGATGTGAGTGTTCTAGGAAGCTTGTTCCAGATTCTGCCCACAACATTGGTAAAGAGTGAGTCCCCAGCTTTATTATTAGATTCAATATTGGAAATTAGTAGCTTATTAGCTGAGCGTAGTGTTGTAAGATTTTTATATGGGGAGATCAGGTTAGAGAGGATAGGGGTATTATTTGGGTGATAAAGAATTTTTTGTGTGATCACAAGTTGATTATATAGTAGTTGGTTTTGTAGTTCTGACCATCCGAGTTGTTTAAGGTTGAGAGAGTGGTGGGTTCTAAAAGGGGAGCCAGTGGCAAATCTGACTATATTATTATAGCTAGTTTCAAGCTTGCTAAGATTATGTTTTGATAGATTGGCATATATGGCAGAAACATAGAATAGGGTAGAAGTGAGATGAGTCTGGGCAATGGCGGTTCTAGCTAGCGGTGTTGTGAGGAAGGGTTTGATTCTATAGAGGGAGCCTAGTTTTTTATTGACAGTTTTTATAGTATTGTTGATATGATCATCATAGCTGAGGTTATGATCTATGGTTATGCCCAGGAGATGTGTAGTAGTATCAGGGGAAATACTAGTTCCATTATTAGAGGTAATTGTGAAGTGGATCTGTGGTGACTTTTGGGTGGGAGCAAAAAGTAATAATTTAGTTTTTTTGGGGTTAAGGAGGAGGCAATGATGGGTGAACCAATTTTCAACAGAGTTAAATACAGTTTGAGTAAGGGTCTGGAGAGAGGTTGATGACTTAGCAGTACAGATTAAAGTAGAGTCATCAGCATATTGTATACAGGTGGCATGAGAAAAAACAGTATAGAGATCATTAATAAAAATGGAAAAAAGAAGAGGGCCTAGGATATTGCCTTGAGGGACTCCAATGTTCACGGGGAGGGGTGTGGAGAGATTATTGTCCCAGAGCACTGCTTGTTGTCTATTTTCTAGATAGGATTTAAACCAAAGAACTGCTTGTGGGTCAAGAGATTGGGCTTTTAGCACACTGATAAGTAAGTTATGGTTGACCATATCAAAGGCTTTTGATAGGTTAATGAATAGTGCAGAAGAGAGAGAGTTATTGTTTTGATTCCTGTTTATACAGTCAATAAAAGTCAGCAGGGCCATAGTTGTGCTATGAAAGGGCCTAAAGCCGTGCTGGCAGTTGACAAGTAAATTATGGTGGAGCAGATGTTGAAGTAGTTGATGGTGAATACATTTTCCATTATTTTGGCTAGTGGAGAGAGTAATGCAATTGGTCGGAAGTTGGAGATATCAGAGGATTTGCCTCCTTTATGTAAGGGGATTATGTGGGAGACTTTCCATATGGAAGGGATGGTACCTTCTGTGATTGTTCTGTTTATAAGGATGGATATGGGATATGCTATGGCTTTGGAAGCTATTTGAAGGTATTCTGCTGGCAGGTGGTCAGCAGAAGGGGTGCAAGTTTTGAGTTTTTGAAGGAGTTTGCAGATAAGGGATGTTGGCACAAGTTGTATATGGAAGGAAGGAACTGAACTGTTTGTATATTGTAAAGGACAGGGGGTAATGGGAGATAGTGTCTTTGCTAAAGTTTGAATAGCTTCAGTGAAGTGAAGTAATTGTTAAAGGCATCAACTATTTGCTTAGGACTATTATGGGGAATTGAGGATGGGGTTGGAGTTTCAGCCTGTCCTGGTTGGAGAAGTTTATTAATGCCTGACCAAAACTTTTGAGGGTTTTTTGAGTGTGATTGTTGAAGGTGGGAATAATAGTTTTTCTTGTCTGAGATAATGTCCTTTTTGGTAGCATTTCTTAGCTGTTTAAAGTATAGGTGGTCTGCAGAGCTCTCAGAGGCTCTCCATTTGGCCCATATTTTGTTCCGTAGGAACATCTTTTCTCTGGTTTGTTTTCTGAGCCATGGGGCTATTTTGGTCCTAACTCGGGAAGAGTGAAGGGGGGCATGGCAATTTAGGATTTGTAGGAATTTAGTATTAAAGTAAGAAACTGCTTCATCCAGTTTAAGTTGCTTTAGAGGTGACCAGTTACAGGCCTTTAGCTCATTTTGAAAGCTCTTGGCTTGAAAGTGTTTTTTAGAATGGTAGGATAAAAAAAATTTTATTATTAGGGCTGTGCGCCTTTCGTTTTGTTATGTAGGTTAGAACATGGTCACTAATGTCATCTGGGAGAGTTCCTGGAGTATAAGTTTCAGGGTGACTGTTTATAAGGATCCAGTCAAGAGTAGTTTCCTTATTACTAGATTTGTGGATTCTTGTGGGGGTGTTTATTATTTGAGTGAAACCATATAGATTTATATGGGTGTTAGGATTGGGGGAGCTACACGTAGTCCAGTCTATGATAAAGTCACCTAGTACAATAGTTTCTTGAGGTAGGAGGTTGGAAAGGCTACTAAGAATATTTTCAAGAGTGTTAATATTATTTCCTGGATGAATGTAGGAGCAGATTATATAGATAGATTTAGATTTATTAATTTGGAGTTTGACAGTAAGGGTTTCTGCATTGGTATTTGAGGGTAGTAACACATTATAGGATGAAACTAGAAGTTCAGATTTATACAAGATGGCTACACCCCCACCCTTTTTGGATGTGTGGTCACATCTTAGGATGTTATATCCAGGTGGGGTTATTTCTAGGTCATGAGTAGAAGGTTTCAACCAAGTTTCTTTAAGGCAATGGATATCAAATGCATGCACTTGTAAAAGAGCATGCAATTGACTAAGTTTGTTGTTAATGCTACAGATATTAAGTTGAGCTATTCTGAGAGAATTATCTAATCTTATAGAGGTAGAAGCATCATTGGATGTTTGTTTTTGTGGATTATTTTCAATTTGTGGAATTGGGCCAGGGTTAGAATGAATGTCCCCATCTAATAGAAGATGTGTGGAATGTTTCAGCAAAGTCTTTATAATTTTAAAGTACTTGGGTAAGCTTGTCTTGCTGGGGAAGTAAGTAACATTGGAATATCTATGAAACCTTGGAAGCAGATAAGCTGAAGTAGAGGTTATGTTGCTGTGGGAGAAGGAGTTGAGATGTGTAATTGGTAGAGTTTGCCGGTGGGTAGGCACTTTATAAACCAGAGAGAAGTGTCCGTAGAAGGTTAGGGCATAGGGTAAGGTTAGGAATATTAATGAAGAAGTAATAAGAAGAGAGTTTTTGAGGATAGACTTATGTAAGTAGGCCATTTGAGATAGTAGGGTTAAGAGGTTATGTAAATTGTTGGATAAGGTAAAATAAGAGATATAGTGTGGTAGAATAGGTCAGAGAAGGCTTTGGGGAGGGTAGTAGTGAAGATAAAGGTAGAGTAGAGGGTTATTGTCACTTGCAATAGAGTGGAGATGATTAAGGAGAGAGTTAGATTAGGGGTGGAGTTGATAAGTAGTAGTTTAAGGTGATAGGTTGAGTAGCAAAGTGGGTACGGCTAGAGAGGTATAAGTTTAACAGCACTGGGGTGGGTGGGAATTGGGGATAGGGTAGGGGAGCGGAGTGAGCCCGTAGGGCAAACGGAGCTGGTCAGAGCAAGTTGTGGAGGATTCAGCAGAGACAATCATTGAGCAGTAAAAACCCAGAGAGAGAAGGTGGAGCAGGTAAGTAGCTTCTAGTGGAGCAGGTATGATGTAGGAAAAAGGATAGTGAAGAGGGAAGAATAAAAAGAATAAAAGTCAGCTGTAGGTAGAGGATGAGAAGAGTACAGACTAGGAGTAGAGAGACAGAGAGAGTATTAGGGGGAATAGCTAGGCAGCAGGGCAAGGGATGAGAAAATAGGAGAAAGAATGTAGTGAGCTGAAACTAGCAAAACTGGGGGAAAGAGTAAGGGCTCTAGGCCAGATTAGACTGCCACCTAGTGGGCAAAAGGATTATTACAACAGGTGACCAAGAAAAGGAAATTAGTAGGTAGGGAAGGATAAGGTAAGTGGTGAAGGGAAAACTATCAGGTAATACTGGTCAGGGAGAGGAGTCTGGCTGCTGGCTTTCCTGACTCAGTGGCTAAATTAGTTTACAGTGTTTAATTAAAAGACAAAACACAAAATTGCTTACAACATGGGGCAATGGTGAAACATCCTTTGTCAAATACTGTACAAACAGGAGAAAGTACTGGGGCAACAGAAAAAAGATGGTCCAATTTGGCAAGGCCTGAAGTAGATGAGGGGGTCCTTAGAAGCCAGGCAGGTCCCTTATTGCAGGGTAGTGGGTAGAATGTTAGGAGGGTAGGAAGGTAAGACGAGAGGGTATTAATAATGTATTAAGGCAACAAAAAAGTAGCTTTAGTATACAAATAAGATTAGGTAGGTCAACAGTTCTACTAATAATAGTAAAATACTATTATACACATTTAGAGAAATGCACTGTTAAAAGGCTAGGTTAAAAATGTCCAGTCTAGCAACAATACAAACAACCTAAAACTATTCAGAATTATACAAGTACTGGACTAGGTATAATATTTAATATTAGGCTGAAAATCGGATTGCAGAAAAACTGTGAACATATCAAAGTGTAGTATAACAATGGAGAAATCACCAAGTTATAGTAGCCATCAAAAAAACAATCCTCAGCAAGAGGTTGTATGAGATAATTAAATAGGGTCAGGCTAGTACACAAAGAAAAGAGCAGGTAACAGCCACTTGGTATATTAGTAGTAACTCCCATGGAGGATAGGCATAAATCCACCTTACAATTAATTTTAGGAGTTTTGGAATTGCAGAATTAAATTCAGTTGCAGCATCTAACAGGTTATCCTAAAGCTAATCAATAACACCTATAAAAGTGCACACTGTGGCACTATGCAGACATACTGTCGCCTACACACTATATGCATACATACATATGGGTAAACTTATAAACTTCTGAACACCCAAATATTGAAATCACTAAAGGTAAAACAAAATAATTGGAAGAAAATGTCAGCATAGAAATCTGCATATTCAGAGATATAGCCTTAGAGCATGACACTATAAAACATTTTTTTCCTGCGGTGGGAAAACCCCTCCCCTGCACCCCACATATCCTGCTAATTAGATATTCCAACTCTGAGATCACACAATACCAGCGAAAGGGCATATTTCCCAACCCCAGTAATGTAATAGTCTCATACAACTGTAGATCAGCTGTGTTGCTGACCAGATTCCATTAACAAAGCAGCTGTTGACTGTAGAGATAGCCAATGTAAATGATGCCTCCCCTATATATATATATATATATATATATATATATATATATATATATATATATATATATATGCAGTGGCTTCTGATTCAGTGATGTGGTGCAGCTGCATCTGCCTCACCATTATTTGCTGGGACCCCAACTATCTAGAGGCTTGTATCACTATATATATATGCAATGCCTTCTGATTCAGTGATGTGGTGCAGCTGCATCTGCCTCACCATTATTTGCTGGGACCCCAACTATCTAGAGGCTTGTATCACTGTAGGATGATGATGCTCATCCTCTTTTGGGTGACCTGAAAGGCTCAATGATGTCTGCTGTGGATGTGTGTCTGTTGAAGATGGTTACATACTCCCCATCCAGTGGGATCACTAGGGTATTCACTGGATCATTCAGCGGGAGAAAGAACGCTTGGTGATGTCCTTAGTAGACCAAGGGCTGGACACCCACAATGGCAGGATGGACTGTGTCATTATGTAGCTTGCAGAGTCACACAGCTGTCTGTCCTAACCAAGAGGCCCACAGTGACTAGGCTCAGACATGAGGGTAGTCATAGAAGTGACTAATTTCTGGCTGGGTGCAGAACTGTGGAGACTGGCAGCCAGCTGTCTTCATAAGCTACCCCCCATCATTGTGTTGCTTTTTCTTTTGTTTATTTCCCTCCCAGTTCTCAGCCCAGTCTTCCTCAACATTAGTTAATCTCCCTCTATTTATTTGACTCCTATGTGATCTTCACTGTGGTTGTGTTAGCACCTCCCATGTCAGTCTTTGTATATCTTTTGGGTTTGTTTGTCTGTACTTGCTACCATATTTACACCCTTCTTCCTAACTATACTTGACCCATGCTATCTTCAGCTTTTTCCTTCTTGAATATATATAAAAAATGAGTATCTGTCCCACAGAACAAATGTACCCTTCCCCCTACCTCTCCTGATACCACTCTTCCTTTCACCTTCTTCTTCTGTGTGTTGCTCTTCTTGTTCTCCCCGCCCCTTCCCCCTGTAATATACACCCATTTCCTTTCTTTCCATAATGTATACATACAAGTGATATTGCCACATAGACCTTATCTTGACTCTCAGCTAAGCTTGTACTGGTTCATCATTGTGCTTGTGAGCACACATACTGCATGTGCACTACTGGCCCATGAGGTTACATGACCAACAATGGCACTGACATGACTTGTTCTCTTTTCTGCATATTCAGTTCTAGTTGTATAACACTGGTCCTACTGCATAATTAATCACTCAGGGACCACATTGCATTACTTTGACTACACTATTTTCTCTAGCTTACCCATATAACTGATTTTTAAAAAATAAATCCGACACCATCTAACATGCATATGGTTATAAAATTACTTATTACAGATGAAATGTAAGCTAAACAATGCAAAGCATGGCAGGCAGTTCTGGCAGAAAATTTGTATGCATGAGCAGACAGTAAATTAACTATAAATGTTTAAAATTGCCATCCAACATAAAAAAAAAAAAAACAAAACAAAAAAAAAACATTCAGTTTAAGGAAAAATTACACAAATTCTGCAGTTTAGTACTGGGTAGGTCTGAACAATTTTTGTATGTGTTTGTGTTAAGAGGATGCAATGACTAAGACAAAACAAATGGAGACACATAAGTGGATGTCAGACGTGAGCCCCAGACCTAGAGCAGTGTGACAGAGATCCTTAGATTTCACCACCATTGTGCCCAGTATACTATTCTAAACGGATATGTCAATAGAATAGGTGATTATAGAAAAATTACCTTTTTTCTTCTTGCTCTACTGGCTATAGACGTTCTCTGACATCTTGAAGTACACGACTCAAAGGCCTGTTACATGCAGAAAAAAATGTTTTTGAATAACTGCAGCAAACCATGGAAAGACTATCAGATTTAATGTTCCACAGTTTGCACAACTGGGCCAATAACTGCTATAAGGATTCTGTGGTGTTTCATTGTATAGTTAAAGAAGTTTGTCTAAAGTGCTCAGTGATCAAATTCTAATATGTCATTTAGTCACAGAAAAAAGGGTCTCCAATCAGTTATGTACAGCTTTTTAAAATTTTAAATGCCAGCATTTTTATATGGGTGGATCCCTGACTTCATCTCTCATGGAAGTCTTGGCCCCTGACACATGCTTTCTCACATATACTAATTCCAAGTTCATATAACCTCAGGGAAAAATGAATACTCAGTCCCCAATGATATGCAGACTCACGATTTACTAACAAAGTGGTTTCCTGGGTAGTGAACAAACGAATCATATCCAAATAAACCATATAAGCCATATAGAACCTCACCAAATTAGGGATCTTGCTGAAGAGCTCATAGCTCACAGTTAATAATAGCTGTGCTTCATTGAACTATAGAGAAAAGGCTCCCAGTCCAGAAACCTTAGAAGGATAACAATGTTTGTTTCCCTTGTTTGCTGCAGCTGGGAGCCAAGTTGAGCTGTAGCATATCATCTAATGAGACCTCTTTGGCTCCCTATTGAAAATTTGCAACTTAAAATGCCAACTGCTACACACTGAAAAAAAAGACCAAAAATCCAACAAAAGGATGAATCTCAAGGATTATTCTTATCATTTAAACTTCTTTTTTTGCAGCGAGGCTAGCCCCCTGCAACCCCTAATGTGGGGTCAAGACCCAAAACTTAAATAAACCAACTCTGAGATCACCATACCTTGGAGTAAAGGGAATAGCTTAGGGAAATTACCATCTCTTACTTAGTATATAAGTCCATATTTTGGCTATTCAGTCTCCATGTTTCGGGACTCAGTCTAGCGGGTCCTGACATGTCAAATGGTTACAGATGTCTTGCTTATTATCGTTACACTCTTTCCCATATTCAAGCAACTTAAGGCATGGCATTGTCTTTCACATTGCCACTGCTCACAAGCCACAAATACATGTGTACTATCCAGATACCCACATTTATGATCTGTTTCCTAGCACATCTGCAATGCTGTTCTAGGTAAACTGTCAAAAAAAATGTTTCAAACATACCTCTTGAGCACCAATATAATTTTTGAAAGGTTCTGCTATATATCTAGAAGTGATGACCTTAATACAATGTGACATATCTGCCTGACATCCTAAGAAAGGTGGCTCCTCCACTAACCTTTCCAACTACCACCCCACTGGCATCCTCTCCCCACTCTCCAAGATTCTTGAGAAATATATTAACTCTCAGGTATTAAACTATCTATTAACTAACAACCTCCTCTCCAAAACCCAACATGGCTTCAGGCCATATCATAGCACCACCACCACCCTGCTTTCCTTCACCAACATGATCTTGCACCATAAAAACAATGACCTATTCTCCTCTGCTATATTTCTGGACCTATCATTTGGTTGATATGGTATCTCACAATTTTCTTCTCTCTGTCCTCACTAATCTCTCCTTTTTCCACTCTGTCACCACGTGGTTCCATACCTATCTCTCTGGCCAACAGCAATCAGTAGTTTGGCAATATCAGCTATTCCTTCATCTCCCAGTCTCTCTTGGTGTCCCCCAAGGCTCCTACTTTTCTCCCTCGTTATCAACAACCTTCATACCTCCACCAAATATGCCACACTCATACAATACGTGGATGAGTCCACTCTCACCTGCTCTGCCCTTATTTTACCAGAACTCCAAAATATCACACAAGAGTCATTCACATCTGTAGAAAGATAGCTTTCCAATGCCCAACTTCTACTCAATCCAAACAAAACCAAACTCCTTATCTTTTAACCCTCCTAATCTATACAAACTTCCATCCTCTTCAACATTTGTGCCAAGAACACCACCATCATTTCTCCATCAGACCACACCAAACTTCTAGGTCTGGAAATTGACAACAATCTCAAATTTGATCTTCACATATCTTTTAGCATAAAAAGGTTCATAAAAAACTCGCTCCACTTTATGATACCTAACAAGGACAGCCAGGACTGCTATTGCCAACTCCCAGCTAATCGCCACCTTACTCTACACCTCTCCCATACTTATCAACCTTAGACAGACTGACATAAACAGACTAGAATCCTGCTACAATAAAATTGCAAAGTTTGCAACAGGTGCACCCTACCACAACCACCACTGCAATTCAATTAGGGAACTTAATTGACTCAAACTCCCTCAACTGCTTCACCTGAATCAACTATCATTTGCCTACAAACTAATAAACCACCTCCATAAGATCCCATCACTTCAAAACCTACTCCAACCCTTCTCTTCTTAGGCCCCTAAGATCCAACAGTAAAAATCTACTTATTACTACCAAATCCAAAAACTCGGCAGGAGAAGTCCTATTCTCCTGTGCTATTTCTAAACTATGGAACAACCTCCCCACCTCGATAACCAAATTACCATCTAGCAGTCTATTCAAAACAATTCTCAAATCTCACCTAAAAATGCATTGGCTCTGCCCTTGCTCCAACTCTGACTAATTACACTCCAAGCCACTTAGTTCAGCATTATTCCTTATATCTTATTATCATCGTAATCCTTAGGTATCTTTTAATTGTCTTCTCAGTTTTAACACTGTCTTGTACTCATTACCTTTGATGTTGTTGTTCTTACTACTGTGTCATGTACTCTGCATGCCATGTTGTTTACTGTAAAATCATCTGCTATTTTAACATTTTCTATTGTAATGTTTCTTATAGTACTTGCAAAGCTTTTCTCCCTGGGCCTCTGCTGAAAAAGGACATGTGTCCAGTTGGAATTTCCTGGTAAACAAATGTAACTAACTGAATAAATAAATAAGCAATAAATACCTGGACATCAAATACTCTAGGCAAAATGCAGTAACAGCAAAAATTGCAGGACTTCTTTAACTTGCTGCATTGCATACTTTATGCTCAATGATGTGCTTGAAATTCTTAGTGTATACACAATATGCACTTTCCACCAAGGTTATATCATAACATTTGCATACGTAGGTATTTCTTGACTCTTTATGTCTGGTCTTTGTCTAAAAGGAGCCAAGTTTTCTCACTCATATGGGTCAGAAAAAATGTGCTTCATCTTGCACTGAGAATATTTCATTAGAAGAAAATCCACAAGTAAGAAATCATCAAATAAAGTACTATGCAAACTGGATCCAAACAAAGTACAGAGAGTAGATGGAATTAGTAATAATGACCTGAGAACCCTTCAGCCAGAACTTACAGCACCATTTTATTTATTATTTACTAGGTCATATAAGTACGGGGGTATTCCTCAAGACTGGAGACATGAGCTTATTGAACCTGTCTTTAAGGGAAATGGGAATAGGCCATGTCCAGAGTCATATAGACTCTTAAGTCTGTTTTCATGGTGTGGAAAAAGAAATGGAGAGCGTAATATTAGATACGTTATTGTCAGAACTGGAAAGGTTGGGACTTGAAACCATAAATCAGCATGCATATGTTGAAAAAGATCTTTTACCACCCTTAACATGATGTTCTATAACAATATAATAACAGCTATTAATGAAAAATTCTGCTGAGATGTAATTTATGCAGGTTTAACTTCAGCATTTGACAGGGTCATACACAAAACACTGACCAATAAATTAGAACAAATACGTATTGATGAAACCTTGAAAAGATGGATAGCTGCATAGCTTACAAATAGGACATAGCAAATATCATACAGCAACTGGACAGGTGAAATTCTTGGTTAGATTGAAAGTGTCGCACAGGCTCTGTCCTAGGCCCTTACTAGTTTAGATTTATATCTTTCAGACCTATTTTTTATCTGAGGTGTTCTACAGTCTGTTTGCAGATGACATCAAACTGGATAAACTGATAAACTTGTGCAGTGTCTCTTATAGATATTTAAAAGGAGAACCTTTTTCAGATTTATAGGGCTTTTAGAGACAACTACCTCTGGGAATGTGTGGAGTTATCAAAAAGTAGCAAAAAATCATCAGACAACCTATGTAGAAGATTCTATATGAATGAAAAGTGTGCTAATTGATTCTCTGAGAGACCAGCCGATGCATTGATCAGACTGCCAAATTACATTAAAACAAGCACTAGTTTTGATATTTTTAAGAACAGCCTGGACATTTACTGTGGGGGCAACTGTTTTGTTATATTGGCAGGACAGAATGGTATTAATGCAAGTGCTTAAATATTTGTATGTATATATGCAAATACTGGAATACTGTCAAGGTCCTTACTTAAGACCATAAGCCTGTATACAAGCTGCTGCTACATAGCTCACATATGCAACACCCACAGAACATACCACACATGCAGCTTTGTGAAAACAGTGTTAGCAAAGCATGTTACAAGCTAGTAGTAATTCTCAGTATACTGCATGCCATATATCTGCCCAGCTGTGTGACCTAGAGGTAGGGAGTTATGACTATGATCCAGACTATTTACATTTGATTGATGTGGAATGTGCTGGAAGCACTGGTCAGGAAATAAGTGGAATGATGAAATGGATCTTCCTTGCCAGTTCAAGGGTGAAGGGAGTAGTGCTAAGAGAACATGTCTCGACAGTACAACTCCCATGCAGAAGTTGCATTGGAGGCTGGAGTTTTGACAGGAGCCATCCAGTTTTAAGGATGACTGTGCTTTTGTGGTCAAGTGATGTCCACATGCTGTGTCCATTGCACTACCACCTCTTTTACACTTGCTGAAACAAGTGAATGATGTCATAAAGCAATAAAGAAATGTTTATAATAGCTGCCAGGTACATGGCCAACCTAAAACTGGCTCTGAGTCCAGAGTGAAATGAATGGTTGCAACTGAAATGACTAGCATAAATGTTGATACGGTCGAGGTTAGAAAATGGATGAAAAAAGAAAGCCATGTGTCTTAAACTTGCTGTAGCTTGACCAAATATTGCATATGGAATTAATGTGAGATTATTTCAATAAAACAAAGTCCCAAAGGAATGGTTTTGTTAAATTAATCTGATTTTTCTTTTGGCAGCAGCCTGAATGGTGTTTCATTGAAGTCAGTAAACAAGATTCTGAGAAAGCACACCTAGTTTAAACCGTGATGGTTCTATTACAAATTAATTATTGAAGTAAAAGTTTCTTTTTTTCTCTGAAATGATTTATACTTTCTGGCCTTATTCATACAGTTTTTATCCTCAAACACAAATGTAAAAGCATCAATTAATCAGACTTGTTTTTTTTCAGTCTAAATCATGCCTATCATACAGTGACACAGTTAGCCTCCTAACTCATTTGGTCTTGCTTGCTAGGGGCTGGAATTTATTGGCTAGTGCATTCTTTTCTTCATTCTATTTGGAAATTTTCCTTTCTAGACAGAAATCCCAGGCTTCTGCAAGAAGAAATCCTAATACCTTTGGTATTCTCCTAAATTATGCTCTGCACTTTCCAAAGATCTTTTGTGATTACTCCGTCTGGACAAAAAAAAATATCAACATATACAATTCCTAAATAAGCATATAGAAACCCTTTCAGCAGCAATATACATTGAGCTGCGTTGATTTCCCTGCAAGCCTAATGCTGCAGAAGATGTTCACTACTCTTGTGAATGACACAATACTTTCATTGATAATTACTCTGCTCGCTTCGCAACCCGGATTTTCCCTTATTCACATTTCTGATTCTTAAGTGTTGCATAATCAAATAACTACTTTCTCTTGATATCTTCTAATACTTATCTGAATTTATTTCCAAGCTACAAAAATTCCTTGACAAATACAGCTCAAAACTGATAGCTTGAATATGCACATGCTCATAACACTCATAACAGATGAGTGAGCCTGTAGACTTTATATCCAAATGCACTATAAAGTAGAATTGAAACTAAACATGCTTCACGTGGGATCAGCCCCAACCCTGCATCCACCAGCATTATTATTCTTAGTCTGATATCATTGCACATCAATGAAAGAATAGTCACAAAGTGAAGTGCAATCTCATTATTCAACTTGATGAATGACTTCTTCCTGGAAGGAATAAAACTAAAGAAAAATAATAAAATGACCAACATTATTATGCAAATTGCATTTTTTCTAATGGAAAAAATCAGTGCATTTAGCAGCTGTCACTGCAGACTGGGAAACCGTCAACGCTCGATACACACAGAAATAGAAGAAAGAAGTCATCACTCTAACAGCCTAACAAAATGTTTAAAAATATGTTAAGACACAGACACATTTTCAACTACAATCCATGACTAGTGGTCTTACACAAATGATTTGCTAAAATTTGTATAGTGTACATGTAAAATCTTGCTGAAGTTAGCATGTTATAGTAAATGTGTGTGTGTGTGTGTGTGTGTGTGTGTGTGTGTGTGTGTGTGTGTGTGTGTGTGCGTGTGTGTGCATGCCCACGAGCGCGTGCATGCACGAGAATGTTTGCATATGTTTGCGCACTCGCGCGTGTGTGTGTATGCATGTGTGTGTTTGTGTCACTGCATCATTGTTAACTAGTTATTCATGTCTTTACAGCACCACACTATGAAGCTAAATTTGTGGTAGAAGCACGGAAAGAGAGAAGGAGAGTATTGTTTTTATATTAACTGTTGCACATGTAGCTGTTGTATATGACAATTTCATGAAGTAATTTGAAAAAGAAGACACACCTGTCAGAAACATAACACATACATTTTGGTTTGTGTCTGTCTTGTGAAGCAGTATTTACTTTTTGGAATAATTATACTGCAACTTGGCTAATGGTGATTTGGTCATATCAATTAATGCTGATGTGATACCATGACCCCATGTAAAATAGGAGACAGAGGAATGATGATGATGATGACGATTACTTATCACATGCAAACACACACACACACACACACACACACACACACACACACACACGCACACACACACACACACACACACACACACACACACACACACACACACACACACACACACACACACACACACACAGATGCACTATCTCTCATGTGCACACATGCGTATAGGTGTGTGTGTGTGTGTGTGTGTGTGTGTGTGTGTGTATATATATATATATATATATATATATATATATACACATGTATATATAAATATATATATATATATATATATATATGTGTGTGTGTGTGTGTGTGATTGTTGTCATGTATGTATCAATGATATGAATTTAAATTTGCCAAATAAATGCATGTTAAATAGAGTATGTACTTACTACTTTTTCTTTTTTCATAGATGGCAGTCTCCTGTCTAAGAGTGTTAACCTTGTTGAACTTTGCCCAATTAAATATTCTAGAAATGGGAATGCTTTATAACATGCAACGGTCACATTTTAATGTAGAGAACTCATTAATGTGAAAACAGTATTGTGCTGGAATAGAAGGACCAGCTATGTGACATTTCTGTTCTGCATTCTGAAGTAATGTATCCCTTCTGTGCTTCTTGGTTTCTTCTAGTGGTTTTTATTTAGTAAAATGTTTAGACAGCCTTAGGGTACCTGACTGTCAAGAGAGTTATTCTAGAGTTTACAGTGTATACTATCACTATGGCTGACACCTAATTATAGCCCAAATGAATGCAGCCCGCAAGGGGAAAACATTATTCAGAACATGCCCACTAGGAATGGTTTAAGGCTGTTTTGGATACTGCAAATATTCATGAAGATGTATTAATAATTAATGACCCAACAAGGAAAGCTTTGGGATTAGCAAACTTCAGGCTATAAAAGTCAGGAGTAGCTATGTTGCTCAATTATATTTAATGTATTCACACAAATAACAAAATAAACTTTCAGCATTGTCAGCATATAAAACTTATCAGTTAATCCTACTTAAAATCAGAAAAATCGTTTATTCTATATATACCTGCTTAAGCATTTTCTCTCTTTCCTTACATTATTTGCACACATAAAGATTAGATATATGTTATTTAATTCTATCATGTCAGAAGAATTTGTTGTTTATATATTATTCATCTTCCCGAGATTGAATTGATTTGTTTTATCCCTGTCATACATAAAGGTTGCAAAATCTAAACCAAAAGAATGTCACATTTTAAGCAAAATAAAGAAAGGGATTATGGTAATCATTGGAAGTGTAAGATCAAAGAGTCGGTCACAAAAGAGAAAGAGAGGCAGCATTTTAATGGAATATGAAACATTACAGAATTACATTTTCATTACAGTTTACAATTTGCAGTAGAAGAATTTATCACAAATATGCATACAGTTTACTCATAATTATCCTGACCAAAGAACAGCCATACAAGGAGCAGTTTTCTTCACTTCATTTCAGCTATATTTTACAACTTATGTGGGTCAGGTAGTAAACTGAATATTTACATGTTCTACAGATGTCTCCACATTAGAATCAACTGTCTGTAGTGGGTTTTATTGGCCAGACTTGTGACAACAGGGATGATGGCTAGTGTATACAGAAACAATAAATAAAAAAACTACTTGCAGTGTTGAGGATGACATATCCTGATTTCTTTGTGTAGTAGTGACTGCATACATTATTTTATTTTCATGACGCATTTCCAATACATTGATATAGTCTAGAATGATTCTGTTGAAAATTGCATCAAATAGCACTGTTTATTGTACATGAATTACATAAACCTTCAAAGTTTTTGGGTGCAAATTAAATGAAAAGTGTTCCTTGGCATATTGAATTTCTCAAAACTGGTAGCCCTAGACATAATTGCAGTAAAATGAATACCTCGGAAGAATTTCAGTGTATAAATCATATAGTTGTTATGCTAGTTATATGGCAATCTTTCAGATAAAGTAATAATAAAAACGAAGCATGCAAGCTCTCAGTGGTTTTAAACAATGTGTCAGTGCCTAGACAGATGTCTACACTTTCCAGGGTGAGGAGAATTTGCAGGGAACAGAGTTTGAGCAGTATTGTAAGCTGGTTTAGCTGTCATTTAGACTATCAGGTTTGCAGTGCCTTAAAAAGAAACCTTTGAGTGTGGACAAAGTTTTAGCCATTATTCAGTAGCCTAGATGGAATAGATGCAAAGCATCCCTGGCAAAGCAACATCTCCGTTAACCATATTTTCCCAGGCTGACAATTATTGTACCCCCCCTTCAAATTACACCAAACACTAAACCAATTATTAAGGTCAGCTATCTTCTGTTTGTATTGCAGTATCATCCTTGGAGAAGGTAGAATGATGCTCAATGCCTGGCTCATAGCAGCGTAGGAAATATAGTCCTAGAGCTCCAACCTGTCTCTTCATTGAGTCCAGAGAGGTACATCTCAGGCCATTTATGCCCACATGGACTATGACTGAGTTATACTTGTACATTTGATCCAACAGAGTGCATGCATGATCTGGCAGATTCTGGCCCTGATATCCAACTGACAAAGTGTTTCCCTTGCTCATCCTGGAGAGTGGGATATCTATGTGCCTCACAATGAAGTTCCTATGACCAAAGTATTGGTTTCTGTGGTGGTCTGCCTTATGGGCATAGATGTTGAGAAAACATAGTTGAGGCTGAATTTGTCATGGTGGGTAATATGTTTTGATTATTACTTATTTTAATTACTGCATCTGGGAGCCCTTTGGAGTTTGGGTAGATTACTTTTAACAGCCTCAGCATATGTGAGTCTATGTTTTTGTCCTGTGGTGTGTGTGTATGTGTGTGTGGTATATTGTGTGATGTTTGTTTCTGACAACCTGTTTCTCACTGGGGGCAAGTTTTGGCATACAGTAACTAGAAATACCAAAATATAACTATTTTTTATTTATTTTGATTTTGTTTACTGAGTTTGCCTGACAGGGTTTAGTCAAACACCCTTTTTTGGGAGAGGCATGGTGTTGAAAAGCTCTAACATATTACAGACATTTTAAAACAGACATTCAGTAATATATTGAAACAGAAAAATATACAGTAAAAATACACATGCATTTGCTAATTAGATTGCAGTCATGTGAAATCAAGATAACTGTTACAGTACAAATTATACGTATGCATTAGGTGTTGAGAATTAAAAATTTAAAGATGTATTACCGGGTTTGCCAGATAGATATTATACAATGACCCCCCATTAATATTCAAAAAGTGCACGCTGATTGGTCAGCATGCATGTTGTAAATCTGAGTTATAATAATGGAAAAAGGTCCGGTCGTCTGGAATTTTTCCATTACTATAACTCTTTTTTTACAGCAACGGAGAATGCTAGATCTCCATTGCTTCACACTGTCTCACTATTTTAAATGAGTTTAACATAGCGAGACAGTTTGTAAAAAGCAACGGAGATTCTCCGTTGCTTTTTTTAAAGCTGTCTCGCTATGTTAAACTCCTTTAACATAGCGAGACAGTTTGTAAAAAGCAATAGAGATCTTGCTTTCTCTGTTGCTTTTTTTCAAAATTGTCTCGCTATGTTAAATGGGATTAACATAGTGAGCCAGCTTTAAAAAAAGCAACAGAGATTCTACATTGCTTCTTTTAAAGCTGTCTCGCTATGTTAAACCCATTTAACATAGCCAAACAGTTTGTAAAATGCAACAGAGATCTTGCTTTCTCCATTGCTTTTGCCCACATCTCTGATGTACTGCGTAGGCATACGCATGCACAGTACATCAGAACTACCGCAGAATACTGGACAGCTGCGGAAGGGCAGCAAGGAGGCATTATACAATGCCATTATTTAAGAAAAGTAATTATTTTTTTTCTTAAATAATGTCATTGTAAAATAGCAATAACCCACTTCTGGGTGTGGGTAATGATGGATTTACCCATGGTTGGCTTTGTTTGGCCACTTGGGTTTCGCCCTCGTGTCCAAACCACACCAACCGTGGGCAAATCCAGCATTACCCACACCTAGGCATGGGTTATTGCTATAATATATCATGTGATTAGTACTTAGAAATTCAAAGAAATGGAGGTGAAGGGATGAAGGAAGGAAGTAGATACAGCAGAAAATGTTAAGATTGTGGTTAAGTGGTAGGGTATAAAGTAAGTTGATAGATATGATATATATGATTATCATAAGGTTTATATTAGAAATAGATGTTAGTAAAACTATACAGGTATTGGTGAAGATTTGTTGTGGGGCATAGGATTCTCAAAGAATATAAACAGTTGATATGGCTGAAGGTAACAGTGGGACTTATCCTTGAGATATACAGGTGCAAATCCATTTTGATTTAATAGGTGAAGTTTTAGTTATGTTTTAAATGAATTTGCATACTGAATGGATTTCAGTGGCAGTGGGGTACGGTTCTACAGTTTATAGCACTGTTTGAATGTATAGTCACCTGCAGTATTAGATGATTTGGTGATAGTGATTACTGATTTTTATCTAGAGCATAAAATTCTGTTGGATAGTAGGGCTGCATCAAGTTGTTAAGGGCTGGGCAAACATCTGGCTTATAGACAAGTCTGTGTATTGCAGTTAATTGACTAAAAGTTAGATGATATAGTAGTTCTAGCCAGTGTAATTATCTGAAGGCGTAATTACACTGGCAGTGTAATTATCATTGTAATTATTGTGGAAGGCAGTGGTGTGTTCTATTGTTACTTACTGCAGATTTGGCCATTTTATCGTATCAATGCTCATATTTGGACAGTTGTGAAATTTGAAGATTTGTGAAGACTGGATCAGTATAGACGATTGATGTCAATAAGATAGTAGAGGCAATGCATCTCCTGGTTATATCAGTGAAGTAGGTTTTACTGTATATAACATACTTGTTTTTGATGTTTTTTTTTTTTTAACCACAGGTGATACATGGTGGTTGATTTCAATTGGTCACCTATTATGGCACCCAGTGATATTGAGTGGTTTACTTGTTCTACCATGGTGTTAGTAAAGATCCATCCCAAGTTTGATATCTATGTCTCTTATGGACACAAGCAGCCTGTAAATGGTTCATCTCCCAAGTCCCAGCTTGTAAATATTTTATCTCCCAAGTCCCTGCTTACACTTATGAAGGGTACCAGAACTCGTCATAGATTTAGGATGCATGGCTAGGCTTTAAAAGGGCCTTTTGGTCAGTAGCCTAGTAAACACCTATGAACCTATGACCCAGAATCATTCAGTCTAAGAGCATATGTCCACTGATCTAATGAGTAGTGAAAAAGGACCATCACTTGCCTCTATGTGCAAAAAGTTATGTATGATTTTTTCTTGAATTTTTCAGAAGTGTGGAATAGCTTCACTGCAAAGGAGAGATAATGAAAATAAAATAAATAAGTCGTGATAAAGATGTAAGATAGGAATTATAATGTAAGAGTGAGCACTGATTATGTAACACCACACTACTATTAACATCTGTCAATATTAAGAAATAAATGATTCTCAGAAGCTTATGCATAACTGCACATCTTGCTGACCCTCAGTGACCATACTATTAAAACCTACTATATATATTTTTAATATCTATACTAGATGAAAGCATACAAAACAGTGAATTGTATTCTATGGGTAAAAAGGATAAAAAGTGAAGAATGACATATCTGACTCTCACGTAAAAAGAATATTCTTTCTGTAACAACTTTAAGTGGGAAATACATTTAATGAATGAAGTTTACCTGGTGTTGATTTTAATAAAGAATTTGTTCAGGTTGTCCCCTATCTAAAGAGATTAATATTTAGACAGGATAAATGTCTGGGCTATCCAACAGATAAAATATAATTTATGTGAAATATAATGACAAATAGCAGTAAGTGGCGGGATCTTTGAAGGAAACTTGAGTAAACCAGTTCAGTATGGTACAGAGAAGTAGGAGTATACACTGTATCATCAGAATATACTGGACAGAGTATATCTTCAGAATATAGTGCACCGAGTATATCTTCAGAATATAGTGCACTGAGTATATCTTCAGAATATAGTGCGAGTATATCATCAGAATATAGTGCAAGTATATCATCACAATTTCGTAGATGGAGTATATCATCACAACTTTAGTGCATGGAGTATATCATCAGAATATAGTGCATGGAGTATATCATCAGAATATACTGGACAGAGTATATCTTCAGAATATAGTGCACCGAGTATATCTTCAGAATATAGTGCACCGAGTATATCTTCAGAATATAGTGCACTGAGTATATCTTCAGAATATAGTGTGAGTATATCATCAGAATATAGTGCAAGTATATCATCACAATTTCGTAGATGGAGTATATCATCACAACTTTAGTGCATGGAGTATATCATCAGAATATAGTGCATGGAGTATATCATCAGAATATACTGGACAGAGTATATCTTCAGAATATAGTGTGATTATATCATCAGAATATAGTGGGCAGAGTATATCTTCAGAATATAGTGCACTGAGTATATCATCAGAATATAGTGGATAGAGTATGTTATCAGAATATAATGCACACAGTATATCTTCAGAATATAGTGTGAGTATATCATCAGAATATAGTGGATGGAGTATATTATCAGAATATAATGCACAGAGTATATCATCAGAATATAGTGCATAGCGTATATCATCAGAATATTGTGGATAGAGTATATCATCAGAATATAGTGCATAAAGTATATCACCAGAATATAGTGGATAGAGTATATCATCACAATATATTAGCTAGAGTATATCATCAGAATATAGTGCATGGAGTATATCATCAGAATATACTGGACAGAGTATATCTTCAAAATATAGTGCAAGTATATCATCAGAATATAGTGCACAGAGTATATAGTGGGCAGTGTATATCTTCAGAATATTGTGCACCAAGTATATCATCAGAATATAGTGGATAGAGTATATCATCAGAACATAGTGGATATAGTATATCATCACAATATCGTGGATAGAGTATAGTATCAGAATATAATGCACAGAGTATTTCATCAGAATATAGTGCATAGAGTATATCATCAGAATATTGTGGATAGAGTATATCATCAGAATATAGAGCATAAAGTATATCACCAGAATACAGTAGACAGAGTATATCATCACTATATAGTAGATAGAGTATATCATCAGAATTTAGTGCATGGAGGATATCATCAGAATATAGTGGATAGAGTATATCATCAGAACATAGTGCATGGAGTACATCATCAGAATATAGTGGATAGAGTATATCATCACAATATCGTGGATAGAGTATAGTATCAGAATATAATGCACAGAGTATTTCATCAGAATATAGTGCATAGAGTATATCATCAGAATATTGTGGATAGAGTATATCATCAGAATATAGAGCATAAAGTATATCACCAGAATACAGTAGACAGAGCATAGTAGATAGAGTATATCCTCAGAATTTAGTGCATGGAGTATATCATCAGAATATAGTGCATAGAGTATATCATCAGAATATTGTGGATAGAGTATGTTATCAGAATTTAATGCACACAGTATATCATCAGAATATAGTGCATAGAGTATATCACCAAAATATTGTGGACAGAGTATATCATCAGAATATAGCTCATAAAGCATATCACCAGAATATAGTGAACAGAGTATAGCATCACTATATAGTAGATGGAGTATATCAACAGAATTTAGTGCATGGAGTATATCATCAGAATATAGTGGATAGAGTATATCATCAGAATATAGTGCATGGAGTATATCATCAAAATATACTGGACAGAGTATATCTTCAGAATATAGTGCGATTATATCATCAGAATATAGTGGGCAGAGTATATCTCCAGAATATAGTGCACCAAGTATATCATCAGAATATAGTGGATAGATTATGTTATCAGAATATAATGCACAGAGTATATCTTCAGAATATAGTGTGAGTATATCATCAGAATATAGTGGATGGAGTATATTATCAGAATATAATGCACAGAGTATATCATCAGAATATAGTGCATAGCGTATATCACCAGAATACAGTGGACAGAGTATATCATCACAATATATTAGATAGAGTATATCATCAGAATATAGTGCATGGAGTATATCATCAGAATATACTGGACAGAGTATATCTTCAAAATATAGTGCAAGTATATCTCCAGAATATAGTGGACCGTGTATATCTTCAGAATATAGTGCACCGAGTATATCATCAGAATATAGTGGATAGAGTATGTTATCAGAATATAATGCACAGAGTATATCTTCAAAATATAGTGCGAATATATCAACAGAATATAGTGGATAGAGTATCTCAGAATATAATGCACAGAGTATATCATCAGAATATAGTGCATAGAGTATATCATCAGAATATTGTGGATAGAGTATATGACCAGAATACAGTGCATAGCGTATATCATCAGAATATTGTGGATAGAGTATATCATCAGAATATAGTGCATAAAGTATATCACCAGAATACAGTGGGCAGAGTATATCATCACAATATAGTACATAGAGTATATCATCAGAATATACTGCATGGAGTATATCATCAGAATATACTGGGCAGAGTATATCTTCAGAATATAGTGCAAGTATATCATCAGAATATAGTGGACAGAGTATATAGTGGGCAGAGTATATCTTCAGAATATTGTGCACCGAGTATATCATCAGAATATAGTGGATAGACTATATCATCAGAACATAGTGCATGGAGTATATCATCAGAATATAGTGGATAGAGTATATCATCACAATATCATAGATAAAGTATATTATCAGAATATAATGCACAAAGTATATCATCAGAATATAGTGCATAGAGTATATCATCAGAATATTGTGGATAGAGTATATCATCAGAATATAGTGCATAACGTATATCACCAGAATATAGTGGACAGAGTATATCATCAGAATATAGTAGATAGAGTATATCATCAGAATATAGTGCATGGAGTATATCATCAGAATATACTGGACAGAGTATATCTTCATAATATAGTGCAAGTATATCTTTAGAATGTAGTGGACTGAGTATATTTTCAGAATATAGTGCACCGAGTATATCATCAGAATATAGTGGCTAGAGTATATCAGAATATAATGCACAGGGTATATCATAAGAATATAGTGCATAGAGTATATCATCAGAATATTGTGGATAGAGTATATCATCAGAATATAGTGTATAAAGTATATCACCAGAATATAGTGGACAGAGTATATCATCACAATATAGTAGATAGAGTATATCATCAGAATACAGTGCATGGAATATATCATCAGAATATAGTGGATAGAGTATATAATCACAATATAGAGCATAAAGTATATCACCAGAATATAGTGGGCAGAGTATATTATCAGAATATTGAAGATAGAGTATATCATCAGAATATAGTGCATGGAATATATCATCAGAATATAGTGGATAGAGTATATCATCACAATATAGTGCATAAAGTATATCACCAAAATACAGTGGACAGAGAGTATCATCACAATATAGTATATAGAGTATATCATTAAAATATAGTGGATAGAGTATATTTGTTATTATACACGTGTCATACCTTGAAACATAAATGCAAAGGGAGAAGTCTCCTGTTGTGAGCAGTGTGTCTATTGTGCTTATGATTGATAGCAGTATAGTGTGGGCTTGTATTTTATCTGGACTTTGTCATTCTTTTAAACTTAGTCATGCATGCTAGGGAGATGCTATCCAAGAAATTCACTGCAAATGTGATATATCAGACTCCCCCAGTATGGTCATCTATTTTTTACCATCATTATCGCAGTATAGTTGAAGGTTGAATGTCGAGCTGGCACCTCAGCGTTCATGAAAATCTGCTGCCAATCATTAGCATACCGGAGTTCTGCTGTGGTGACCGCTAACCGGAAAAAGCCAAAAGACAACAACAACACAATGGCAGTATATAGCAGCCATTCCCTTTATGTGATGCATCTGGAAAGAAGGAGCATAGCCAGGACAACTGGTATAGTAAGATGAAAAGCTCTGACCCAAATTCATCACACACACACACAAAATCACACACACACACACGCACACATGCACACACACATACACACACACACACACACACACACACACACACACACACACACACACACACACACACACACGCAAAGCTGTGGTCCTACATGCCCTAAGAAACACAATGATATACCCAGCAGCTCATGTAACTTTTGAGTTTCTTTGGGATAATCAGTCTAGATTTTAGAGTCCCTATCAATAATTTCCAAATCATACATCCTTCTGTGTGGGGATGGCCTAACAGTATTTGTAGAGGAAAGTACCTGGGCTTTGCCTTCTTCTAACACTAGTGAGTTATTTATGGAGTAATGTTTCTGTCAGTAGTTCCTTGGGAATGTATCCCAGTAGGATGGTGCATTTTCTTTGCTTTGAATGGTATGACAGCCACATTCTCCTTAGGTTTACCAAGTCTAAGTCCTTTCAAAATCTTAGAATTGCAAAAGACTGACTATTTTGGTTTCTGCTGTGGTATTTGGGAAGGGTGCAAGCAAGTTGTTAGATATCTGACTGCTACAGCCTAGTCTGTCAGTTCCATTTTGAGAAATACTAGAATTACTAGGCCCTTCTTCTAATTAGATGGATAATGTAGATTTACAGCTGCCCTTGACCAAAGAAAGAATCATAAACCTCTTCCAAATTGCTGTGCTATTGAGAAATTTTTGGAGAGGTAAAGCACACTAAATGCACCATTTACAGACATTTTGGCAATAATAACAATGTTAGTCTGGCATGTCTTTATTTTTAGACTAGTTCAAGGTCATTCCAGTCCACAAATCCTTTGGTGTTATGTGTGAAATGCTTCAGTGCTGCTATTATAAGTATCTTGCATGATGAATTTGGGACTGTTTTCCAGTTATAAGAGGACACTAATATCCCACTTTAAGAACTATAATTTCTGCAGAAGGTTAACACCTGTTTCATTTTGCATTAGTCATTAATTTTGTTAAGCTGTTAGGTTTGTAGCCAATGAGTGTTTGTAGGCTGTGGAAGACCACCTAGATGGCTGCGTGCTGATATATAAGGGTATCCAACATATCATCATCATCTTGAAAATCCACTTGAATGGATGGTATTATTAGAGAGTCATATTAAAGTGCAATAAGAGTGACATGATATGATGTTTCAAGGCTTCTATTATTAGAGTAAACGAACACAGAAAATGCGGGAAATCCTGATGGCTTCTTCTGTGGTGATCATCGATACTGGTACATTTTCACTGAGGCTGTAGCCCCATAGTAAAGGTTCCTTAGAGTTGTTCTCTTTGTGAAACCTGAAATCTTACAAAGCTACAAATTGAAATGGCCATTATAATGTGTGAAAAGCCTCCATTCCATCTAGGGCCACAAAGATAGTTGGTAGATCTTTTTAATTTATAAGTGAGATTGATCATAGCCTTCTATGTTTAATAAAGATATATCAACAATAATTCATAGCCAGCATCATTAGAAGTTGCATCCTGTTTCCTCAGATACCCATAAATAAACTGCAGTACATATTTAATAGAACAACATTCGGTTTTCTCATAAGATGCTAGGCAGTGGCTACCTTCGTTTAAAGACGGAAGATAAATACTTGTCTCCAGGAAGGAGGAATTCAAACCCCTTTAGATTTCGTAGTGAATAATGATGATGAATTCTACTGCCTGTGCTGCTAGCATGTGCTCTTTCTAAAGATTAGTTGGTATTCCATGGAGTCATGGTTACTTGTTGACCATTGCTCTCTAGATAATTTTGAAGATCCCAGTCCCTAAAACTGTCGTTCCCCAAGGTTGGTATGCTCAAGGGGAGAGTCAGTTCATACATTTTTGCTCAACATAGGAGTTAATATATGCAGATAATATTTATTTTTACTTACACATTGCTGACTAGATTAGTCAATTATGACAATGGCCTGTTTTCAGGGGAGACCAGAAATGGTATTCTTACTGATGAGGGGAAATTTGTTCAGGGCACCAGAGAACTTTATCCTGCTATTTGTTGAGCACTAATTAGTGTCAGAGGGCTGTCCTTAGTGCTTGGAGAATTCCTAGATGGTGGAAGGAGTAAACATTACTGCTGCAGGAACTTTGGAGAGAGAATCACAGCAAGATGAAATCCTAGTTATAGAGCAAAGTGGAGGTTTGGACATGGAGATACGAGAGAACTTAATTACAGAAGGACAACCAAATAAAGGTGAGTAGGCAAGCCGAAGCACAGTGATGGACTGAGTACTGCAGGAGCAATTTGATAATGAAGCTAATACTATGGCAGATGCACAGATTACAAGGCTGAAAGTACAAAGGCATGGTTGGTTGATGGAATTATCATATGCCTCTGCAAATGGGTACTGTGAATGGTAGAAATGAAGTAAGGAAAAATAAAAATAAGTGAGGTAAGGCAAGAAATAGAAAAAAGGCATTTGTCAGCAGCAGAAGTGCAGAAGCTTCAGCAAAAAAAAAATAAAGTGACGCCTATTTTTCACAGGTGTTATATTGTGAACAATATTATACTGTCACTAGATTTACTTTAAAAGACATAAGATCTATGATATGTTTGTGGTTAGAAGATTTTTGTGAAGTAATGTTTGAGACTTTAAGTATAGAAAAATGTATGAGTAAAAAAAAAAATAAATACATAACATATTGCCTTGGAAAATTTTTCAGAATGTTGGATTGCAGTTAAAAAGTAAACTGACTATGCAATTTAGATCTTCAGCCATGAAGAAATTTGAACTTAAAACTTTCTTTCCTCACATTTCATGATGTGTATGACATAAAGAAACTGTATGATGATAGAAATGTATGGATGAGGTAGGAAGTGTTGATTACATGGGATATGCATTATGGACAATTATAGCTTATTTCAAATAATACAAGAATAAATTAAAAAGAGCAACTGTTAGGAATTGGGGCCAACCCAAAGCTTGTTTTATTTTAGGGAAGAAATAATTTTGATTCTGGAATGCTCAAAAAAAAAAAAAAGACATAGTTAATGTGTGGTACAAAGCAACATTGCTAGAAACTGTAAACCATTTTATAGGAAAAATAATGAGTCTCACCATTTTTGTTTTGACTTTCTTGTTTTGGGAAAAAAAAGCATGTACATGAAAAAAGAAATTGAGAGAGAGGAAAAACAAATCCAAAAGACCTGCTCTTCATGTAAGTGACTACTTACACTAAGAGCAGACTGAGGGCAGGTGTTTTGGAATCTGGTCCCTGTAGTAAGTCTGTTTATAGATCTTAAAGCAAATAAGTCACTTTCCTGAGAACAAGTCTTTCAGAATCAGGGCAGACTTAGACTGACAGCGACTCTTTTGGAATTTGAACTAATATGTGCAGAGGAATATTAAAGAAGAAAGTGATGTAGTTGATGTAAGTGAGTGGTTGTACAATAAGGGAGCTTTTTTAACATTATGTATTCAGATGACATGAAGGAAGTGGCACGTGGGGTAGAAGAAGTAGATTGCTTTCATATCATAGGGCAATAACAACTGTGTTAGGTGATAATGAAGAAATAATAAAATAAGGAAAAGCAAAAAAGGTTAACAGGGATGTAAGTAAAAAAAAATGAAGGGGAATAGTAGACTATATAAATAACACACGACAATGAGAATATTTTATAACAGCTGGACACAATTAAAGTTTAAACAGTAATATAAAAAGTCAGCATTGAAAGTAGAGAGGAAGGTAAAAAAAAACAAATAAAGTGCAACATGAACACATGTTGGAAATTTTTGAGAAAGGAATGGAAGAATGAAGTGGTAGAATAAAAGAAATAGAAAAATATAAGAGAAAAATAAAGATAAAAAACCAAGACAATGTACACACATAAATATTTAAAGGGAAAGAAGGAAGTCATTTCACCCTTTTTTATGAAAGAGGTAAAAAGAATGGAAGGTAAGATGGATTGAATGTTCGATGGGAATGGTGCAGTAAAATGTAAAGAAGTAGAAATTCTGGAGCTAGTGGAAAATGTTGAAACAATGTATAAGAAGGGAGAAGATGAAAGAGGGAGGTGAAAAGTAAAGATAATTTTAGACAGAGCAAAATATAACTTTGAATAAAGAATTGAAATGAAACACATGTAAGAATTTATATAAGAAGAGAAAGAAAAATCAGCACTAGGAGCACCAGGCTTAGATGAGTTAAGTTGTGGAAATTGTAAGGGAAAAATAAATATTTGTGGAAATACTGAATGAATGATTAAAAGAGTAGATAGAAGATTAAAATATATGTGCTGTGTAATTAAATTTGTAAAGGAGAAAGATGTTTTAAAATTGGAGGTCAATAACATTGGGTAGCAATGATTATAAAACATTTATGAAAATAGTACAAAACAGAATGGTGATCATTTTGGAAGAAGTGATAGGTGAAAGGGTATTTGGAGTAGAGGGAAAGCCAGTTAAGGAAGTATTAGCAATAATAAACAAAGTAATAAATGCTGTTTTAAGGGAGTATAAAGATGTAAGGCTGGTTGCATGCTATGCAGCAAAATGATTTCATTTAATGAGTCATGAGGCATTCTTTCATAGTTTAGGGAACTGTGAGTTTGGGAAAATAATAAAAGTATTAAAGAAGTGTTAAAGATGTATTGATGAAGTTTATAGCAATGGCTTGGTTAGTAAAGAATATAAAAATGGAAAAAGAGTGAAACAGGGATGTTTGACTATGAGTTTATTTGTGCTAGTAATGAATTCAATAATACAAGCATTTACTGGTGAAATGGGTGAAGCTGGATGGGAAATGAAAAAAAAGTGCAATAATACCTTCATATTTTTCATATACAGATGACTTAGTTATTGTAACAAAATATAGCATGAATGAGGAAAACTGTGTCATGGATGGAAAGAGTATTAAGTAAAACTGAATTCAGGTTAAATACATCAAAAGTAAAAGGGTTTTGTTAAATAAAATAGATAAATGGAATATGTTTTACTAGAAATGTAATAAATACAGTATTTTATGAAGCAGATTTGGCAAACAGGGAACAACAATAGAACAGTGGAGAAAAAGTCTATAATAAATAAAGAAGTTAATTCTTTAGGTAAAAGCGTTCAATGCATCCTTCAGAAAGAAGGTGTATATGTTAAATACATATATCTTGAGAAAGTTGGGATACTTGGGGGTGTATGTATATTTTCTAGCAAAATGACAGAATAATTGTTAGTGTATTTTTTTCCTTTTGTTTTATTTGGGTATGAAGACTCACCCCGGGATTCATGAACCTTGCGCCAGGCGCCAGCATAGCGTCGGCGTTATAAAGCCAAATATGGCCACCGAGCGATTCAGGTATGAAGCAATCCCACGTGCACTACCGGCGTGCGCCGGACCTGCGCCGCCCCCGGCGTAGGTATGCTAATCACACTGTGTGCGGTATTGCACCATGCAAATGAAGGCAAATAGCGATTCACGAAGTGGGGCATGCGTAGCGTAAGGGCACGGCAATGTAAACCGAAAAAAACGGTTTACATTTACCCAAACATGACCAAGGAGTAACGGAAGGCTGTCAACGTCAGGTATCATACAGGTGCAATATGCCAAAGGCGAAAGGCACCGAGAATGTCCAAAGAAAACATGCACAAAACTGTAAATAATGACAAAAATGTCGTATGCGTAGAAACCACAGCAGAACCCCGGATATGTGTACAGAAGGTGCAAAGCAATGAAATAATATGACAATGTCCTAAAGAGCTGTATAATACACATCAGCTGTACAGCCACCACACACCATAGTATGTATGGAAAGCCCAACCCCAGCGCAAGGGTTGTCAAGGAGTGGTGGCAGTGTTCGGCGCCGTAACCATGTATTAGCAGTCAATGCCATGCAAATGAGGCAGATAATAGTGAATTGCAAAGCTGGCGCCGGTGTAAGGATGGAGCAAACGGCGCAGCGGTACTACACCAAGGAGTGGCCTACACGAGATACATGTCAATCGCAGAGGGGTGTGCCACTGTAGGAGGAAGCATATTGGAGGCCAGCAAACCTGGGCTGTACAATGCACATCACAGCAGCAGGACCGGCGTGTGAGGAAATAGATGCACTGAGAGTACATAATGCGCACACAGATGCATGTGGGCCCCCCCA